>NW_015113256.1:146264-147964 GCF_001443285.1 Poecilia latipinna | reverse complement strand
GTTGGTTTGCATTTGTATGTGCATACGGCTGTCGCAGTTAATCAATTCATCGCATGGTAAATTAAAATAAGTTTGATAATTTTCATTCATTTGAAGAGCAACTTTGTTCACAGAAACATAATCCGTTTTATTTGTTGTTTCGGATTTTGTCCCCCCCCCCCCGCCTCGTTTGTTTTGTCGTGAAGATATTTAAAATATCCTTCTAAGCATTCCTTACAAAACTGAAGTTTATTTGTCTCTGAGGGAACGAATTTGCATTATTGTGCAACCAATATATTACTTGAAAATTGTCCAAAACAACGATATTATTTATCACAATAATTTCTGGGCCTATTTATTGTCTAGCAAAATTTATTGTGACAAGCCTGTATGTGTGTGTGTGTGCGTGTGTGTGCGTGTGTGTGTGTGTGCGTGTGTGTGTGTGTGTGTGTGTGTGTGTGTGTGTGTGAGCTTTCTGTGCCATTTTGTAAATGAGTTTGAAGGTGAAGGCCCGGCTGCTGCGCTGTGAAATATGTCCCACCTTGGCAGCTGTTGCCCCCCGCCCCCTCTCTTCCCCTCACCAGTGGTCCGTTTAATGGTATAAATAATTTAGCCCAGATGGTCATGCCTTCTGATTGTAAGGGTGCTCTCGCCTCACAGCAGCTGAAAGATTGCCGTAAAACTGATTTAACTCATGTTAGGCTAGTTTTAAATAGCAACACATGTAATTAGTCCTTTTAGCTTGCTAAAATATATTTATGTAGATGTGTGTGTATGTGTGTGTGTGTGTGTTTGGAGTAGAGTGACACGGCTCCATGAATCAAAAAATGCAGGCTCACGCCGGCCTGCAGCGGCCCATGAATAACAGGAATTATGGTCCAAACTCTGTGCGAAGCAAATCTGCTGACGGCAACGAGGTCACACGAGGACGTTCCTGCGTGGCCTGGATCAGTGAGTGTGTGTGCGTGTGTGTGTGTGTGTGTATGTGAGATGGAGGAATGGCTAAAAGACGAGGGGCAGAGATAATACTATTCAATTACATGTGTTAATAGTGAAAGTCGATAGGCCGTGTCCCACAGTATAATGCAGCCAGAATTAGTCAGCGGGGGCCAAATCTACTGTGATAAGTTCCCTTTGGGAATCAATGGAGCTCACATGTGCTAGTGGGCTGTTAGCGTCACCCGCTTGACGATCAATAAACTTTTAATGGCATTGAGTGTGAGAAGGGGCAGGCTGGTGTACCAACTTTTTAATTATTATTATTATGTTTTAGTCTGTATTTATTTATGTGACGTGAGCTGGAGGAGCTGTCTAATCCAGTCGGTCTCAGTTTGGTTTTCTCACTTCTTCTTCCTGGTCTTGTCACCAACAAACTAAGTCGGAAATGTCACGTCGTAGATCATAACCTCTCCTCATTCTGTCATTTCTCTTGTTTACATACCTTCCTGTCAGGCAGCCAACCTGATTGCAGCCTTTAAACAGAACTGCTTTTTCTATACCAACCGAGCCCAGTTTTGGTTTCGTGTGCCTTTAACCGCTCGTCCAGTTTCAGAGTCTCCAGGCCGCCGTGCTGAGCTGCGAGAAGAAAAGTGCTGCCATTGAATTCCTGAGTGCTGCTACCGTCGACAAGACGGAGTCTTCAGACTAGGCCTGTCACAATAATGAATTTTGCTGAGTGATTAATTGTCTAAAAAATTATTGCGATAAACGATAATATTGTT
>NW_015113256.1:116151-141835 GCF_001443285.1 Poecilia latipinna | reverse complement strand
AATTAAAATAAGGTCGATAGGTTTAATTTATCGTGCGATTAATTGATTTATCGTTTATCACAACAGGCCTACTTCAGACTCAGGAATATTGCAGCTCGCTGTGTTAAATAATCCGTGTCCGTATCAGGAACGAAAATGAAAACATCCTCAAAGAATGATGCTCTGAACTCAACCAAAGGGAAACATTGCAGTAATCCTATCGCAGTATATCGAACGCTGGGGGATGTTTGTGGGTTTATAGTGGAGGATTTCAGCTGCTTTTCAAGATCTACAACTGATAACACCAATGTGAATTTATGTAATGAAATTGTGTTGCTTCCATTAAATGAGAAATACAATTAAAATCACACGTGAATAAGTTTGTTCAAGTGATAAGTCATTTTAAAAAAATGCCACTTCATCATCATCCAACTACTTCCTGTCATCTTCTTTGTCGTTTCCATCAGTGGTAACATCCAGTAGTTGATCATGTTTTATTATGTTTTATTATCATGTTTAAATCATTTAAATCAGAAAACAGTTTTTTTTTTTCTTTTCAAAATTTGTGCAATTACATGACCAATGGAGATGCAGCCAGTGTCACATGATCAACCTCTTCCACTGCCCCTTTAGTAACAAACGGCAACAAGAGGGAAATAAATATCGATTGTTAATATCGGCCCCGTTTTATTTACTGGACGGATACCGAAAGATTAAAAGACCAGTAATATTGACCGATGCCGATATATCCTTCATCCCTAATATATTTGGGCCTGTTTGTATAAATTAAAGAAAATCCTTACTTCAAATTTGTATCCCAGATTTTACTTTCTGGACGTCTAACTCTCAACAAATGTTTGAAACGGATCTTCAAAATCCTACGATGGGTGTACGAAAACTTTTCACCGGCAGCAGGTCACGACCCCCAACCCTAAGTCTGTTATGGTAGGAAGACATTAACTCATCAGCTATAAAATGTAAACCAGTCAGGAATTTCAACCACCAGTCGTCCTGATTTACTCGTCATCAGGCCGTCTGCACGGATCAGGATCAGCTTCCAGACTTTAGCACATTGTTCCCTGATGGTGACATCCTTCCTCCTTCCAATGCAAAATTTAATATATAGAAACTAATTCAAACTATCATAACCCAAAGCAAGTCATTTTTGATATGTCGGCTGACATATTTTAAACTAGATTGAGTCGCTGGAGGAGGGCAGACCTGTGACTGCTCCCGTTTTTTGTGGAAGGAGAGCAGAAATGCTGGGAAGCGTTTGTGTTTTGTAGAGCTGCTGCCTCCCGACTGTCACCCAGGACCAGCTCTAATCTGTCTAAAGCAAAGAAATTAATTACAGCGAGCTTTTATAAGCTTATTAAAATGTGCTCTCCTCCCCCACGTGTTCTCTTTGCTCTGCTCCTTTCTGCTCTCGTTTTCATCGTCCTCTCTGATCTGTCTTTCCTTCCTTTGACCATTTCTTTTTAGACGTCACCGCTCGTTTCTGTTCAAGTCTTCATTTGTTTTACACCTATGACGTTTGTGGTTTCCCTACCTCCTTCCCTGCGTGCTCTCGTTCTTTGTACTTCTTGCTCTTTTGAGGTTCATTCACACCATCACTGCTTAGTCCTCTCTAATCGAACTCTAGTTTGCTTGCCTCGAATGTCGGGTTAATTTGGGGAAGTGGGAACGCGCAATCAAAAAAGCGAATTCTGGTCCGCCTGAAATCCTCTGTTAAAGTGAACTCTGTTGCAATTTGAATTCATTTGTGGCCAGAGACTGCTCTGTAAGCAGGGAGCGGGCTATGATGCAAGGCATTCTGGGTAAATACAACCCACTAGCGAGTCTAACGCTAGCTAGAGAAATGTCTCCTAGTGTTTTGCCAAAGACAAAAGAGGAATCCTACAACCACTGAAATCTGATGCTATCCCAGTTTTGTTTAGATCAGGGGTGGGCAACTCCAGGCCTCGAGGGCCGGTCTCCTGCAACTTTTAGATGCGTCTCTACTTCAGCACACCTGAATCAAATAATGAGGTCGTTAGCAGGACTCTGGAGAACCTGACTGCACTTAGGAGGTGATTCAGCTGTTGGATCCAGGTGTGTTGGACCAAGGAGTCATCTAAGAGTTGCAGGACACCGGCCCTCGAGGACCAGGATTGCCCACCCCTGGTTTAGATGGTTGTGCTCAGGAAGGAAGTTGTGCTCAGTGTCGTCTTCTCAGGTTTTGTGTCATCATCGTTCTTGGTGTAGCGCCACCACAGGCGAGGAGGGTAACAGGTTTTTCAAAGGGTTTGGTTGATTTGACTCAGTGCAGTGTGAAAGCAAACCGCAGCAGCCGAAAATGTAACAAATGTTGCAATTTGGTCCCCAATGGAACGAGTCTGCCACACTATCAGGTTTGAAAAGACTCTTACATCCTTCCCTTTCTCCATCCTGTCTCCTCCAGGCCATTGATAAGTACTGCCGGGTCAGTGGAGGCTTCTCCGGAGTGAAGGACGTCTACTCGTCCAACCCGACCTACGATGACGTGCAGCAGAGCTTCTTCCTCGCCGAGACGCTCAAGTAAGTTTGATTTGAAGCAGTTTCCTCCTAAACACTTAGACGGTTTCCCCTGTAGAAGTCCAGTATAAGTTGGGTTTTGCCCAGAACCAAAGCAGTAGATGGTTTATGCCTGTGTGTTTGATGCAGAGGGAACCCCTGGTTTGGTTTTCTGTCCCATCAGTTGAACAGCAGCTCAGAGTCTGGGGAGTATTGCTCTGGTGGTTCACTGCTTCCCCCTGGTGGCTGCTCGGTGTAAATGATCCCCTTCAGGCTCTCTGCTGCTTTTCTAACCAGTTTCTCAGGCTTCCTTTCCAGTCTGGAATTAGAGCTCACTATTTTCCAGGTCTGGATAAATATGAAAGAAATAGATTATGGAACAGTGTTTGTATTTTCAGACTTTATTCACTTTATTCCATGATGTAAATGTTTTGTCCTTCATTTGTTCCTTTTCCCTTCCTTCTTTAATTCCTTGCTGCCTTGTCTTTATCCTTTATTTCTGTCCTTTTCTCCTTCCTTCCTTGTGTCTTTCTTCTTTTCACTCCTTAATTTCATCCTCCCTTACTTACTTTGTGTCCTTCCTTTAATCCTCCCTCCTTCCTTACATTAGTCCCTTTTGTCCTACTTTTATTCTTCCTCTCGTTCTTTTCTTGTGGCCTTCATCCCTTTCTTCATGCCTTTAACTTCTTTCTGTCCTCTCTATCTTTCTTTTTTTCTGCCTTGATTTATCGTGCCCTTCCTTTACACTTGATTTCCTTCATCCTCCCTTCCAACCTTTTACTCTGTCCTTCCATCCTTTGTTCCTTCTCTTTCCTTCCTTCTGTCCTTCCTTCATCTGTCCTTCTGTATTTTTTCTTCCTTCATTCCTTTGTTTTTCCTTCCTTCGCTCTGTCCTTTCTTCCTTCCTTCTGAGTCTCCTTATGTTCTCCCTCATTCCTTAGTCACTTCCTCCTTTCCTTCTTTCCTGTGGTGTTTCTTGTGTAAATAATAATGTTTTGTATTTAAAATGTCAAACTGAGCTAAAAGAACTGAGAACTTCTGTATCTGTAAATATCTGGCCGTTTTACCTGTAAAAACCTGGATCTCTCTCTAAACCAGAGTGTCAGCTCCAGCTGTGAATAAACAACCTAAAGTGACATTTCCCAGCTGCCGATCAGACCTCGGCTTTTGACTGGGATTGAAACGAACACCGACGAGGCTTCTGATGCCACCAGCGTGTGTGTGTGTGTGTGTGTGTGTGTGTGTGTGTGCCTGTGTGTGTGCCTGTGTGTGTGCGTGCATGCGTGTTTGGTGTGTGAGCTGTGAAATGTCAGCTGCCACGCCGGCCGCCCGCTCCCTGAGACGCTGACATTTCAATCCTTATGAGTTTGGAAGCCTTTGTGTCCTTTTGTGTTTGTTTTTCCTCCAGTGTTTGTCCCAGCTGAGAGAGTCCCATCAGAGCAGCAGCTGCGCTCTGATTGGCTGCTGCTCGCCTCTGATGGGCAGATAAGCAGCATTTAGGAAACCACATCGCTCTGTTTCCAGTCGTGTGGATTTGGCCTTTTCTCCTCTTCTGTTGCAGCAATTAAGGAATTAGTTTGCAAACTGTATGATGTGAAAATTATGTTTATAAAATCAAATGAAATGTTGACAAATTTAGGTTTTGGTAATAATAATATAATAAATCTGGGAACTGGGCAAATCAGTATTTGAAAATGAGTTTAAACACTGTTTCAGCTTCTCTGAATAAAATATTTTGTTGATTTGGATGTGATTAAGGCTAATGAATTTTGTTGAGAAAAAAAATTAATTCCATCTGAAGAAATCCAATCCCAGAGCATGATGTTGCCACCACCGTGTTTTTCTGTGGGTGTTGTGTCTCTAACAGTTTTCTACCTGGCATTTTAAAATAGGGGGTTGTACACTCTGTACCTTCTTCAAATCAAACGAAATTAATGCCACGTTTGTGCAGCAAAAATAATTTTTGTGATGCTACAATTTTTTAAAATTTGAATACATTTCTGGAGGTCGCAGAAGGTCAACCAGCCCCTCCCACATTTATGAAAGCAAACAAAATTTGTGCCAATCATTATGCTACGTTTGTTCTGCTAAAATTTTCATTTGTGTCGCTTTTTTTTTTTTTTCTTTTCTTTAGATACCAAAAGTTCAACCACCCCATAAAGTACCCAGTCAAACAAAATAGTTGTTTCATGAATGTGGGAGGGGCCGGTTGACATTCCATGACCTCCGAAAACTTTAATCAATGTCGTAAAAAGGATAGCGGCACCAACAAAAGTGACTGCAGCACAAACACAGCTGGTTTGGAGTCAAATTTGTTTGATTTTATAAATGTGGGAGAGGCCGGTTGACCTTCCATCACCTTTGGAAACATTTATTAACATCTCAAAACGGATGGCAGCACAAACGAAGCATTGTTTATACTAAATTTTTTCTGATTTGAAGAATGACGGAGGGTTTCAGCTTCTCTCAGGTGATTTAAACTTTTTAAAAATGTATTTTCCAGGCATTTCATTAAAATCCTTATTATATTTTGTTGGCAAAGTTAATGTTAAAATATTTTAAGCTCTTAGAACTTCAAATTTACATTTTAGTTTTGTTTCTGTTCAGTTCATCTTAATTTGATTTATCTCAATATTACAAAAAGGAACATGTTGCTTTTTGTTTTCTAAATAAAGGAGCCAAAAATGTCGTCTTCATAAACACCTTGTAACAACATTGTTTTATTCAAGGTTTGCTGTCATGTTGAATTATTCATTTCTCCCTCTGCTCCCTTTACCTACCCCTGCATTGCCCCGCCCCCTCCCTCCACCATGCCCCGCCCCCTCCCTCCACCATGCCCCGCCCTCAGGTACCTGTACCTGTTGTTCTCCAGTGACGACCTGATGCCGTTCGAGAGCTGGGTCTTTAACACCGAGGCCCACCCGCTGCCCGTCCTCCACCTGGGCAACATCACCCTGCCCGGCAGCGAGCCCGCTCAGCGGTAGACGCACATGCCCGCCTCCTCCTCTTCCTCTTCCTCCTCCACAGCACCAGGGGGCGCCACCTTTCTGCTCAACCCTGCCCACCAACCCCATCCAACACTGGACAAACTTCCATGGGAACTCTTCATCTGCGTCCGGACTGCAGACATGAGCCAGAGGAGACGGAGAGACCGCAGCCCAGAGGAACGGACTGATTCTCTGGATCTCCCTCTCTTCTTCTTCTTCTTCTCCTATTTCTGTGTCCTCCTCTCTGACTCTCACTATAGATCCGTGTGTTTGTTGCTTCAACCAGACGGACGGTGGGTGTGCTGCTCAGCCTTTTCTCGGCTCTGAATCAAAGAGCTCCAAATGAGAGGCTTTATTTTTGTTTTTTTAATTTGATTTGACCAAACGTCCTCCATACTGACTCGAGCCGAGGCCCTAGGAGTGCAAACTGAAGGATTACAGAAATGGACACTTGAAGGGTTTGTTTCCCCTCCACGCTAACAGACTAGTGGACATTTTACAGGGTCTGTTAACGAGATGTCGGGGTTTTTTTGTTTTTGCATTAATGGCGACAGGGTCGTATGAAAGCCCTCCACTTCTCCTCCCCTGTGACCCGAACCCGTTTCCTGTTTGATCATCAGATGGTCCAAGACCTCAAACTGTAATCAAATCACCTCTTTACAAGCAGGTGGGGACAACAGTAACCACCTAATATAAAGCTGTTTTTTTATTTTTTTTTTTTTTGGCATTATGGAACATTTTGAGAGAGTAATTAAAGAAGAACAGCAGCAGGCCTCCATGTACCAGTCTTACCAGTTTCTGTCCCATCCTAAAACCATTCTGCTGCTGCTGCTTCACCGGATGCTGCTCTTTTATCCGTTTTCTACAGGTTCCCCCATCATCTTCCCATCACTTTTCTTTTTTTTTTTTCCTTCCATCCTCTCTCAGATTTTCTCGTTTCCTCCGTTTTCAGCGACGCCTCGCTTTTTGGTATACGTGTTTGTGTCGGTGGCTCTGCTTTAAATCATTTGTTTGTGCACTTTGTTACGGGACAACTCTAAGGACAAAAGAGTAGAGTGGTGTAGCACTGAAAGAGGTGAATAAATGATTTCAATACTCCTCGGCGCAGAGCTTTCATCTACCACTTTCTGTGTCCGTCCACCGTCTCAGTCATGCTGTTGCTGGTTTCCATCTTTATGTGAAAACAATCTAAGTTTTTTGATTTGATTTGAACCTCAACCTCTTCAAATCCTCATGATGTCAAATTATTCAAACTTCAGTTGCTTGTAACAGATGCTAAGCTGCATAAAACATTTATGCAGCTTAGCATCAAAATATAGCTGATGTCTCCAGAAAAGTTAAAATATTTTAACTTTTCTGGAGACATCAACTATATTTTGTACTACGTCTTTAAGGCTATCGACGTGCCATTTAAAATGCTGAAAGCCCTATACTGTTTTTACAATTTCTCCCTTGCTTTTCGCTCATGATGTTCATAACTACTTCCATGTTCAAAATTAAGAAATATTTTGAAAAGTTGTTGCGTTCAGAACAACAAACTCTCAATGGTCACCCATTACAAAAGCAGTGATTGCTATACTGAGCTCATAAGGCGGAGATTTAGGAGCTGATTTATTTACCAAGGAAGGGAAAGAAAGGAGGAGTGTTCTTTGAGAGCAGTAGATTGGAGATCTAGTAGACTGGCACCCGACTCAGGGATTTCAAAGCACTTTGTGGTGAGCCCGGCCTGACAGAGTGATGAAAACTACAATAAGAAAATACTGAACTTCTGGCAGCATTCAAGAAGAGTTGGGCCCTTCCCACCCAGACATGATTTTAGTTGTATCCGCGATGACTTTTTGGATGTTTAGACTGTCCGTTTCTGGTCTCCCAAAACGCCGGATCTGTGTGGACGATAATTTTTGAAACCAGGTTCCAGAGTCCATTTCTGTGTTTCCGTCTGACCGTGCCAGCTACATTTATTTTGAGGCTATGATGGCGTTGCTCCATCTCTCTCTCCATCCAGCATGCGCCTCACTTCCACAAATGACAAACATGGCGTCATTCTTTGTTTTTCGCGTCGTGCTGCTGACGCACATTGTTTTTCTTAACCATTCACAAAAATTTGTTTCCGTTTGGATGGAGCCAAACTTTCTACCGTAGTTCAGACGAGCTTTGTTACCATGGTAAACACAGGGGTGTTGAAGGACTTTCCTCCAAACTACTACGTCACCAGAACACCAGTGTTTTACTTGTAAGGGTTAAACTGAACAGCAGTGAAGCTGTCAGCATTTTTTCATTGGTTCCTGTCAGTCTTGTAAACTTTGTCTACAGTTAGTTTTTTTTTCTTTTTGTTTTTTTTTTTTTTTTTTTTTTTCAACATGTCACCTAGTTCTGAAAGTCAGAATCAATTCAGATTTATGATCCATTGTTTGGCCCAGACACTACGGGGAGATTTAAGAATATTATATGAATAGATTTATTGATATAGCTTAATACTTTCAAAGTAAATCAGATGCTGTCTACATAAAAAGTGGTAAACGCCAGTAAACAACAAAATTTCTCGCCTGAGAACTTTATGCTCACAAACAACACTTGGCTTTCTACACTAGCTTTTCTTCTTTTTCATTTTTGGTCGGTATTGTCTCCCCATCCTCTCGGCTCTGGGCTGAAGCCAAGATACTAAGTGTGTTAAAATGGTTTGATAAAGGAAAGCAAGAGCGCTCACTCCATCTTTTTTCCTGCACTGCCTCATATTCACGTTAAGAAAAGCCTTTGTCAGTTTTTTGTTTACAATTACTTCTCTGCTCTAAAAAATTATTTTAAACAGTACTGATTATGATTTCAGTTTTACACTTTGAGAAGTTTTAGTTTTTTGTTTTTTTTTTAGCTGTGATATTTGCCCCTTTTCTATCTGTACCTCACACTGAGAGCTCAGTTCTTCCTCATGTCGTCCTTCCAGAGCGTTTTACCGCTGATGCAGCACTCAACTCTGAACCCGTTTCTCGTAAATCCCGTCCCGAGCGTTTTACCGTTCGACGTGGCCGGCGCTTGAACCCGCCTCGTTAAACGGACCCGAAACCGACAGAGGCGAAGAAACAAACACGCGTCGCATGGAATAAAAAGAAACCCGGACTCAAGCCAGATGGTGTAAAACGATGCGAGAGGGGGAATAAAACGGAACGATAACCGCCAAAAATGAACCGCGGTGAACCGACTACAGGGGGAAGCGGGCGCCAGGCAGGAATCTATAAATAAAACGGAAACGGGGGAACTCTCCTGTCAACATGTGTTGCATAATCAAATCATTTCACTTCTGTTCATTATTATTAAAATGTTTCCGTTTGATTAGAGCTCCAAAGAAAATATTTTTCCCATTTCAAGCTTTCCACACGCAGAAGACACGTTTAGCTGAACAATGCTAAATAATGTTTACTTCAGTAAGGCGCGTCCAGATCGACGTCATTCCTGCAGCGGCAAACTAAATGCAGTGATGAAGCAACGCTGGGATTTTTATTGTTTTCATTATTAGTGTTTCGCTCCTTGGTGACGTCGGAGCCGGTCACCCGGCTTCCCAGCTGCACCTGGTGGTGTTGGCACCGACATGAAACCTCAGGAGGTTCACGCGTGGTTTCCGTGGCCCCGCGTCACGCTGACTACAACTTCACACCAGTGTGACGTCAACGCCTGGCTCGGTCAGGTCCTGACCTTTGAACTGCTTTTAAATTCAGATTTGAAACCAGGCCAGCAGAGCAACACCGGTTTTCATCCTGTTTCAGCCACAATGTTCATGATGTCAGTCAGTGCCTTCCAAAAGTGTTGATGCCCCCTTGAATCTTTTTACATTTTCTCTTTTATGTGAACTTTAATGCTTTTTTTTTTTTTAAGTGTGTAAATTGTGAAGTAGAAGGAAAATGCTACTTGTTTAGTTTGGTGTTTTGAGTTGCTATCAGCTTTAGCCATTTAAACAACCTTCTGCTCTTAAGCTCAGTCAGATTCTGTGATAATATCCATAGAGATTATTTCGGATCATAAATGTCTGAAAAGTTTATATAAAATACATAAAGCGAAAACTTGTCAAAACGATAGGACTTCTAACAGACTTTTCACTTTATTTAAAACACTCCGTACATATTAATTTCTTGTTCCATATCAAATTAATATAAAACCAACACTAAACCTTAGTGACACTAAATAAAGCTATCAGAATTTTATATAAGGTAAATCTTATAGAACATACTAACAATCTATTCTGTCAAATATCTTCAAACTAATGGATTTGATTTATTTAAAAATGCGACTAATTGTGTTTAAAGCTAGAAAGAGATTATTGCCAACTAATTTCCAAAAAGTTATTTGTCTTAAATGGAAATAACAGAAGGAAACTGTTTACAACAAAGGTGTGTTTCGGTTTATGGAGTAAAATTACAGAACTGTTTGGATGAGGAGATGAAAAATGGTTACCTATAAATCCATTCAAAACAATTTATAAGGAAGAATGATCAAGTCTTGTACACTTCTGATTTAATAAGGAGAACCATACATTGGTTTCAGCTGGTGTTGATTTATTGCATATGGCCCTGAAAATCATTATTGAGAAAGGGGCGGCTTTATCCTGCTCCCTTTTCAGGGTTTTCAGTTTTCTTGATTAGATGAGACTAAAAACACAAAATCTAACCAAATATTTTTACTCCAGTTTCAATTGCTAATATCTTAGTACAACTGAAATAAGACAAAACTGCCAGTACTTTTTAAAAATATCAGTATTGGATAATTACTGACTTAAAATGTCGGGTCGGACTAAATCCTGGAGCGGAGTGCTTCTATCTGAGGTTTTAGCTGCATAACGATGGAATCCGATATATTTCTTGGCCTGATATCTAATCGGACCAATTCCCGATGTCCGTATCGGATCAGGATAGCCCTAATACTCGACATAAATATCAGATGGACTGTTTACTGATACGGAGACCTTTAAAGCCACTGTTATTTAGCTGTGCTGAATACATACATATACATGGCACACTCCTTTTTTTTTTGTAAAACATGTCTAGAACCAAGCATAACATATCTTTCCCTTTACACTTACCAGTCACTAACTTTTTGAAGTTAGTGACTTCAAAAAGTTAGTGACTTTTTGAAGTCACTAACTTCAAAAAATGCTTTTTGAAGTTAGTGACAACGTGTGGAAAACGTTCAGAGGGTGTGATTACGTTTTTTTAAGGCACTGTGAGTATTTTCATCAAGCCGGACCCGCTCTGCTCTCTCTCTCCCTTTGAGTCGTCTTTCCTTCTGATCGGTTCAGGTAAACCTGGCCCAGATTTAAACTCTAAATCGCTGTTTCCTTTGCGGATAACTAGGAACAGATCTTGCTGAGAATATTTTTTTTTTCTTTTTCACCAAAATAGGTGGCAGCGCAGCCAGACGTGGTTACATTATGTACACAAGTTAGCAGCTGCATCGTAAAAGCTGAGGATTTCCTCTGAAGTTTTAATTGAAGCGTTGAAACCACCATATTAGGAGGTGGTTTCTTCTCTCCCCCACTCGTCTCTTCCTTCTCTTTTTCATGTGTGCTCATCGTTTAACACGTCGATAGAGTTGAATTCATTTCATTTTACCCATCAGTCACTTCATTGATGCAGTGCAGACTTTGCTCTCGCCTCCCTCTGAACGCCACATCATCACCACCGAGTCCATGCTGAGGAGGAAACCATCAGGTCGCTGCAGCGACGTTGATTTTGACACAACTGAGTGTTCTGTATTTGTATTTTTACTGAGCTACAAAGTAAGATTAAAGTATCTGTAAATATGTTTAAAAGTGAGACACATCCAATAAAGATGTTATGAAAAGTGATCCGTTTCCCATTCGTGTTTTATATTAAACTCGGCAGTAAATATTTAAACATTGCAGCTGGGTTTTTATAAAAAACAAATTTTATTAGATGAACTCTGGTGCCATATTCTTGACTGAGTATTTATCGTATTGTGTATCATTTATCGTGATAAATTTCTCCTGATAGAAATTTTAGTTCATTGCCACAATAAATCCCAATTAATGATGTTTAAAACCACCCAAAAGTGTCCGTATTGTCAAGATTGTTAGGTTTGCTATTCTCTCCACTGTCTGTTCAATGGAGGCATCAATCAATACCAATAAATGTGAAAATGCAGAGCAGTTTGGGGAGACAAATCACACTTCTTTATGTGACTGATGCCCTGAAGAAGCGTGTTACAAATGGAAATGTTTTTCAAGAGCCGTATTTGTGTTGGTGGGGCTACAATTGCCATGACACGGAAATTTACATTTCAGCATTTCTTTGTGTTTTTTGTGATGCTTAAATTTCCACCATTTCATTTAAGTTTTGTTTTTAATGCAGTTCTCCTCTCTGTTAATTTATTTTCCCGAAAAGACTTCTGGGACTTCAAAAGAAAATCGACCGGGTAGCAACATTAGATCATATTTTAACCACAGAAAAATATTTCGTTTCAAGGAAAGCTCAGTTTGAGCTTCTTCAGCGTCTCCTGCTGAATCCAGGCAGCTAATTCCGCTTTAATTGACCTTTTTAAGTGAAACATCATCTGCAGTTGTTCCAGCTGCATTTGATGGTTGAGAGATGGCTGTTGAGCAGCTTTCAGATGGCGCTGACGTAGTCGCTGTGACGGCCGCTGATGAGAACGGAAGGACTGCTATTTAACTCCGAGCATCGCTGAGTCAGGCAGGCAGCTGGAATATCAGCAGCATTTCTCAAAGCATCTCCTGAGTAAAGCCTTTGGCTCGGTTGTAAAAGAACCGACGGCGGATCCGCGCCAAACCCACTTCCGGTTCGTGTGGCTCGACTGAGGCCGTCACGAACGAGATAAACTTGTTAAAATTGAACAACCTGGCACGTTGCTCCGTCTTTTATGGACAGTTTGAGCTCCAGTATCTGTGGAGTAGAGGAAATGTCATTGTTTGTTGCCGTTTTAGGCAATGTTAACTTCTGGATATAAAATAATAAATGTTAATGCAATACAAGCTGAATGTGAGCTTAAAACGCCGGAAGAATCGAGGTTTGGACCTTTCCTGTAGCGCCACCGTCTGGTTCACAGACAGCTGTTCACAGACTCGTTCAATAAGTTGTAATATTAGAAGTCCATTTATTTCAGGGATTTTGTCACTAAGTGAAACACGTTATGTATAATTTAATTACACACAGATGGACGTTTTCAAGCCTTTATTTTTGTTAACTATGATCATTTTCCAACTTGAAGCTAATTTGTTTTTACAAATATCCAACAAATCTTTGTGAAGAATTTTATTTGCTTCGTGCAAAATGAAATTGTTATGGCTGGGTGATTAATGCTGCCACATGATACGGCAAACCATTTTGTCCTTTAATCAAACAAGAAGCCTGGCCTATTGTAATAAAACGTCTTACCCTTAAGGGGTTTAATAACCACAAAGTAAATGCACAATTATGACCGTATGATTTGCCATATTTCCAACACTACATCAGACAAATAGAAAAATAACACATTTTTAATGGAAAAAGCTCTTCGATCCAGTTTTTACTAGAATGTAGCCTTTATGTATGTTTAATACCTGCTTAACGGTTTTTATTTTTAAAAGGTTTGTTTATTGTGAAAATTCAGTCTCATTGGAGTGCATAGTCTAGTTTTTTTAATATGACTGTTTAACAAATTTCCATAGCAACCTAATGGTGTCAGGAGCAAGAAAATATTTTTTGGTTGTAGATTTGAATGTTTTATTCCAGCAAATTTAAATGTGAAAAAGGATAATCACATTTTGTCACCTTCCTAAAATAATAGCTTAACTCATTTTTGCCAAGTGATTTTTTTATATGTATTCTTTAAATCATCGTCCTAAATTTGCCTGAATCACAAAAATCACTTCTGACTTCACCCTTTACTTTAGAAAGATAACAACACTGATATTGAAATAAACCTTGTTCAACTTATTAAAGAAAGTAACCCATTTTTTCCACTAAATCAAAGATGCTGCAGTCGCATTCATTCTCTGTGTCGTTTCTTTCTGCAGCACATTTAAAGACAAGAAAAGGTTTTCCAAGAAATTTTGAGATAAAGTGAAATGTTACAGAGCACAGTACGAAAAGAATAAAAGTTTAAATATAATGAATAAAAACATTAACTGACTCTCTTCATCTGGGTTTAGTTCATTGTTCTGTTGCTTTTGAAGCAGCAATCACAAAAAATAAGCTCAACCTAAAACACCCATCATGCCTCCTGTTTTTAATCATTTACAATAGAGGCTGTTTCAGTTCTGGGCCGTTTGTCAAAACTTCACAGTTGACTGATGTAAATCAACAAACGGTGTGTGTTGCATTGTGATAGCACTCTTCAACAACGAGATAAGGCTGCTCCTTTCTCAAGCACTTCACTGGAAAAACATTAGATTTCACAACATCAGCCAGGTTTCTCTGCGATCGATCCACATCTAGATCCCTGACTGGAGAGAACCGTAAGGAGCCTGTTTAACTGGATTATGTTCTTAACCACAGGAAAAATATCACACCCTATAAATTTTCTTCTAGAGAATTTTGTGGGGAAGCTCCTTGGAAGAACAGTTTCCACTGTAATACGAAAAACGGCTTAAACTAAAATACATCACTGGTTCTTTTAATGCAATTCTGTTGTGAAAAACCAATGCAGTTATTCATTAAAACTGAAAAACCTGCCAAAACCTGCATTTCATCACCTCCCTGAAATAATGGCATATGCTTTTTTTTCTTTTTGTCTTGTCAAAATGACTTTTGGCAAAAAAATAAAAAAGACTTTGGCTATTATTTTAGGAAGATGGCAATTTGTGATATGCATATTAAAACATTTATATATATCAGAAGCATTGTTCTTGGAATACTTTCTATGTAGAAGGAAATGCAGAGTTAATTCCAGTAATAGTTTGCTCTAGAGTTGCTTTTGAACAAAAATAATTGTTACACTGACCAACATATTTGATGTGCATTGATGATTTTGATGATGATATTCATCAAAGTCTGTTTACTAGTTTCTCAATTGGTGGTTGTTGTTTTTATGACTTTTTATTTGTGTGTTTTTATGATGTAAAACACTTTGAACTGTCAATTAATTAACATGCATCAATACACACAGTGGTAGCCATCTTGACATTACCAGAAGATGATATCTACAGTGTTCCTTATCTTTGCTCATGCAGCCAATCAGGGCCAAGGAAGATGAATGTCGCTCCTGGATTGGCTGCTTTCCCAACGCCAGCCAACAGTGTGTCAAATAGCATTATGTTCATGTAGTTTAACTTAAGTTGCATTTTCTTTTGATATTGTGTACATGCTCCGTGAATAAAACCGCAAATAAGTAAATGTTTCACGAATACTTTGGAATTATGTTCAATCCAAAGAAAGTATTAAAATAACACTATTCAGTCAAAAACACAGTTAGGGCAAAGAAAACATGAATAATTTAGATACATTTTGTTTCTAAAGACATGATGGACGTGTCCGATTGACGGCATCAGTGCAAAAATAACTAAAACCACCTGCTTTACTATTTTTCTTTTCGAAATGCTATGAAATTTACAGGACATTTTTATGAAGATGTGATTTCACAAAATCTTGTAGAAAAGTCAGTTGTTGACGTCGTCTTCGTACAAAAGCTGTTCCATCTGCAAGGGTTCAGTGACCGTGAGGCGGCTCCTCCTCTTACTTGGGAAGAAGCTTTTTAGCAACAGTAAACACATTTGACATGTGAAGACTTGCGAGACAAGTCATATTATCTGGAAGTTGATCATGATAATCTGGGTGACAGGTTTACCACCGAACGCCTGCTGTTTACACAGAACTGTCCCTGTCATAATATTCTACTGAAGCACATTGCTGCACACATGAGGACCGACCACTGTAACTGCTGACACGCTGCAGTCCTGACGGGGGTAAATGTTTACACGTGCTCCTTCGTGGTGGCAGAAATGGTGACGCTCTTTTAAACACTCCAGAAGTCAAGTATCGGACATTTCAGCGACAAAGCAGTTCAAAGCGTTTTACAAAGACATAATAAAGTAACCAAGAATGAAACAAGCAGTAAACATTACATTTTTGTCAAATGCCTTCACCAAGCAAACATATTTCAGATATATTGATATATGCTGAGGTTAAAATCAACTTCAACAGGTTTAGCTTTGATTTAAAGGAATCGGCGTTTTTGTAGTTTTCTGGAAGTTTGTTCCAGATTTGTGGTGCATAGATGCTGAATGCTGCTTCTCCATGTTTGGTTCTGGTTATGGTCTGCATCCACCAGAACCAGAAGACCTTTAATATATTTTGGTGCTAAACTGTTCTGTGATTCATAAACTAACCAAGGTATTTTAAAGTCTATTCTCTGAGCTTGAACTAATCTCAAAGATTTATACAACTTCCAGAAACGGGGTGTTTGTTCAGGTTTTCCTTTAAATCAATTAGTTTTGCGTCGCCTTTGATGACCAGCAGCTGGAACATTGATCAATCAGAAGCAACACCTAAACAAAACTGGGCTTTAGACTTGATTTAAAGAAACTCTGTTTCTGATATAGCAACATACGTAATTTGCATAAGACCAAAAAGATCTTGTATAAAAGTTAACTGTTGAAGTCATCTACATGAAAAAAAATTTAACTTCTGTTCCTACAAACTTCACCAGGAAGTTTAATGTCCGCCTGGTTTATCCAAAGTGACAGTAGTTTGGATGTGTTTGGGATCATCGTCTTGTTTCAACCAACTGTTTGAGGTGTTGTTCTTCCACCAACTCACCTTTTACACCACTGATAGCAAAACAGACCCTCAGCATGATGTAGCCACCACCATGCTTAAAGCTACTGATTGTACTTTATTTGGTTTAGAGGTTTCTGAGCAAAGCGTACAGAATATGAAAGTATTTGTCTATTTTTCAAATTTTTGTCTCATTTTCATTTTTATTTTCAAATGATTGCCCAACATGGAAGATAAAAAAAAACTAATCTGCAATCTTTTACATTTTAATCCAAGCGAAGCCCAGTGTTTTTGTGACACCTAATATTGAAAACCTTCCTGAGTTGTGACTTTCCCTGCTTTCATGCTTTGCACCAACAGAATGATTTTCTATGAGCTCTGCTTCCCAACACAGCAGGATTACTCTCTGCTTTTGTTATGCATCAACAACAACACACGTTCTGTAGCGTCCCTGTGCGACATTTGGCACCTGCGTCGCGACCACAACAATCAGTCATTCCAAAAATGTCACAGAAAACCAACATGTTTCCATCCGTCTCCGAGGATTTCTGTTACTGCCTCCATCCGCCTGAGATTCCATCTCATTCTGTTACCCAACAAGGGACTCTGTGAATCACACACTACATTTATATAAATAGTAAAGAGTGCCTAACGATAACAAATGGCTTATAAAGTAATTATTTAAATGTCATTTTTTAAAAACTGGAACTAAATACAGAAATAAATGATTAAAAAGAGAATTATGTATTAATCTGATTTTAAAACTAGACAATTATTTAACGATTTAATAAATGATTTCGTGTTGCGCAGACGCACATCATGAATTAATTTATATGGTCAACTTCACCCATCTAAAACTCTGTAGGCGGGATTAGAGCTGACGACTGATTGGCTGCTTCTGTACAGGCCCCGACGGCTGATTGGCTCCTTCTAAAGCGGCTCCGACAGCTGATTGGCTACTTCTGCAGAGGCCCCGACGACTGATTGGCTGCTTCAAGCCGCAAGTAAAGACAATTTCGACCAGGGTTGCTATAATTCTGAGATCAATTTCTTTGCTGTGAAATAACATAAAATAATTAAATAGTTTATATTTATTTACCACAAACGGTGTGTGAGCAATTCTAACCTCTATATCTCTGGTTTGGTCTGAAATATCTCCAGTAAATTCACGAGAGAGCACTAGCTAGCCGGTGTTAGCTAGTGGGCGGGGCTAACATTGACTCAGACCAAACTAGAGATGTAGAGACTGGAGTTGCTCACCTAGAGTTTGCAGTAAATAAATTACAATAATTTTATAAAGTTATTTCCACACTTTAAGAGAAAATATTGACGTTAGAGTCGTAGCAAACTTGGAAGAAGTTGCTAAAGGGTTTGTTGGATAACTTGTTTTTGTTTGTTTGTTTGTTGCAAGCCGTGATTTCAGCAGAGCTAATAATTCAGGTGATTATTTAGCTGTTGACTCATGACAGCCCGAGCTTATTCAGGCTTGTTTACAGCGATTGGTCTCTGTCACGGAGGAGGACGGCGGTTTGCTGGAGTCACGGATTATCTCAGCTGTTTACACGAACACAGAGAGATGGGCCGGAGCAGCGGGAAGGGCTGAAGGTGAGCACGAACTGAGCGGTGAGTCAGGGCCGACTCCCAGAAGCCTCCGCGACGTTTGGGGATTTATTTAGCCGTGGTGCTTCACTCTGATGACGGCTTGGAGGGAAGACAGTCAACCAAAAACGTTCACTATTGGGAAGAATTATATTTAAATTTTAATAAATAATTAAAAAAAAAACCTCTGTGATTAGGATCTGGATGCTTTTTGAACTCGTCCGCTCATGAAGTTCATTATTTCTTTGACAGCTTTACAGCTGGCGGAAATGATGAGAATGTTCGGTCACAAAGTTAACTCCATTCAGATTCAGTTTATATGCTGTAGAGATCTACACAGGGCTGTCAAAGGGTCACTGAACTTTCTCTTGGCGTTTTGTCTTTTGTGATTGTACACAGAGGAAATGCATTGTTTTTAATTTAATCACTTCAGATGCTTTTCTGATTTAACATTTTATTTAAAAAAAAAATCCTCTGAAAAGCCAACAAATATGGTGCTAGTCTTTACTACTCTCTTTTCTACAGCAGATATGGATATAAAAGCATGTGAGAACTTCAACTTTCACATTTCACGCAATATATCCTTTTTATTGATAACATTCTCATTTTCTGAGGCACTGGCAGAGTTTTCATTATCTGTAAGTCATGAGCATCAAAATGATAAAAAAATTTAAGGAGCAAAATATTTCATTGTAAGTGTGACGGACCTCTATTATTTTATGAATCCCACTTTCTGAATTGAGTGAAAAAATATTTAACTTTTTGATTATAGTCATTTTTTGAGCTGTACCTGTATATGAACTAAAGTCAATAAATTAAACAAAAATGTTGTAAAACACTACGATAGGTTTAAATTGTCTTAAGGCACTTTTTTTCTTTTAAAAATTCCTACCTTTATTTCTTTTGTTTCAGAATAGTTGTGCAGCTGTGAAAAAGAAAAGATACCTCCATCTCTTTACAGTACTTTAAGATAAAAACTACACAACATGAGAAACAAAACATTTACCGAAGGTGGGAAGAAAGATAAGAGATGTAGAAAACCATAGTAAGGAGTTAAACTCCTGAATCAGAACAAACTTTGATGGTGACGCTCTGACATACTGGTTGGACATGTGCAGCAAATTTTCGCCTTTCTATCAGATCCAGCGTTAACATTTTCAGCCAACTCAGCTAAAGTTTTGCATCAGTAAGGCCAAAAGGCGTTTTTGTTTTTCCCTCACTGGACCGGCGGTGTGGAATCTGATCACTGGAAACAAATCGTAAGAACTGCAATTGTGGGGTTGCTCTGATCCAAACACCTAACCATTGTCCTCAAATTTGCTAAAATTGCCACATCAAATCTAAAGATAGGATGCTCACTTTGGCTCAGAATCTTCTTTTTTTTTATTAGACAAACAGTGCCACACTTCATTAGCCAACAGACGTGATCTTTTGGCTAATCCTAACAAAAATGCCAACATTTCTGCGTTAGCATTGTCTTCAGTAGCGATTCAGATCACCTGAAAATGCTTGCTTGACCTGTGATGATGTGTTATATGATGGAAAAGTCAGGCCTACACTGGAAGTGATGGCCAAAACATGATGTCAGAGTCTGAGTCACAGAAAAGATTAGGATGTGTTCTCGTCGGCGGACGTAGTGGAACCTTTAATGGCACTCCACTCCACGGCCGTCTGTTTGCTTGCATGGGTACAATATGTGCTTCAAGGCACATGCAAATCAATCGTGTTTGTGTGTGTCACTGTGTTTAATGTGTTAATGGCCCCTGCTGCTTACCGAGCCATGGCCTGGACACACTGAGTCACTTCTCAAATGGCACAAGAGGCTTTGCAGGTAGCAGAAGCCGGATGGGAATACACAGAGCCAACACAGGCCTGCCGCCACTCATCCATAACCAGGAGCGCTACAATAACACCCGCTCATTCCACGGAGAGCAGCTCCATTCATCTTTATTTCCATAATCACCACGCAGATGGCTCAGCGCAAACAGCTTGCTAGAGTCTGCTTGTCTCTCTGCTCGGCCCTGCGTTTAGAAATCCGGCTAGGTTGAGGGTGGAAACGTCTAGCTCCAGGTTGAAATGAAACGCCGACTTATGCTTTCTGAGTTGTTTGATGTTGTTGTGGTCTTTTACTTTGAAACCAAATAGCGTGAGCGTTTTGCAAGATTAACTAAACAGCCTTGTGGCATTTCAGTTTTCCTGCCAAGCCCTTGATAGCTGTCTGTCGGTCTCTCGTTCCCACACTGAGATGTTGATCTCCCCGAAACCAGCCAATGAAAAGTTTTATATACCACACTGTTAGTTCTGTTGTCCGTTTGCCAGCGGTTGAGTCGTTTCCTTCCCTTTATTGATTAATAAGACGCTTTTCAAATAAGGAGATAAAGGAGCATAACAATAAAATCAAAACGACACTCAGAAAGATCACAGAAATAAAGGAATCTGCTAAAAACAAAACATTAAAGCTCTTATTGGATAAATGTGTCTTCAGATTTCCTGATGGCACGAAGATTCAAAGGAAGCTGGTGATTTGTAGGTCACCGGCGGAAAGGCCCGTTCAGCCCAGTGTTGGAGCTTTCTCCTCGTAATATCCAGTTACGACTTCAAGGAGCTGACCCCCACACAAACACGTAAAAGTTCAGACAAATAAGGAGGTGCGAAGCCCTTAGAAGCTTAAAGGGAGTAGCATAAAGTTTAAAATCAGTTCTAAAGCAAACAGGAAGCCGGTGTGAAGGATAACAAACGGGCAGTGTCCAGACTTTGGGAGGTCTTAGCTAACTGGCTACATTTCAGTCACAACAGTCGAGTCTGGAGCTAATGAAAGCATAGATGGCCTTCTTCAGGTCGGGTTGGTTTTAAAAATGCTAACCTTTGGACAAAAGACACACCAGAAACAACCTTGTCCTGACCATGGAGTCGATTTGATTCTTAAATGTAAAATCCTTCTAAAATATTACCCCTTAAATTTTTAACTCTGTTTAGATTAAAAGTCAAAGCTCCGACATCTGTTGTGGTGCTGCTGCCAGACGAAACACATTCAGCCTTTTCCATGTTTAGAAACATGAGAAAATCAGGTTCAACCACCGTCCGACAACAGGAATCCAACTTAGTAGAGATTAGAGATCATTTACCTGAGCCATGGGTCATGAACATGTCGATCAAGATCTCATCTGCATATCTGATAACTAGTACTGAGTTAAAATTGCTACACATGGCAGCATGTAAAGTGAAAAAGAAGAGGGATGAGAGTGAAGCCTTGAGGGACCCCACATGAAACAGGAGCATGAGAAGATACTAAATTATTCACCCTGACAGAAGGAGTTCTACCTGCTTCTTTTGCAGGACTGAATGACCCACTGTCAAAAGCTGAGGTCCAAGGAAACCAGAACCACAAGGGACCTTTGATCAACAATGTGTACTATTTATAAACTAGAGTCTGTACTACGTCCTGATCTAAAGGTTGAAGCTGAATGAAAAGTATTGTTTCTAAAACCTCGGTTAAAGAGATAAATGGTCTAAAATTAAATAAAACTGAGTGATCTAGGTATGTTTTTTTTAAGAAAGAGGCCTACAGCAGCATGCTTGGCTTGGGTCCTGAGAACAAAGTTAATAAAAGTTAGGGAAGCTTTCCCAACAGTAATAAAACCCTCTTTGATCAATAGTTGGAAGACAGTCAAAAGGACAATTAGTGGTTCTCATGTGTTGCACCATCAAAAAGACACTGGTTCAAACTGTTCCTTCATGCCTTGTATTTTACCACTCTGACAGCTAACACTTGCTATTGCTAGTTGTTATCTTGTGGTAAATTAGATAAATGCTTGGAACAGTTCTCAAGAGGAGCAGATCATTACCAAAGGGTAACCTGCAAATGACAACATAGGAAGGTATTCTTCTAAAACCCTGGGAGGTTTTGGATAAGTTATATTATTGGCAAACACAAACCACAAGCCACATTTGCTAATTATGATCAAGTCTTTTAAAGCATATGAACCGAGCCCAGAGTTCTGTTTGTGTGAAGAAAACATTAATAAGAGCTTGTTCGTACGCCAGGCATCGGCGCTCTGCTTTTGAGATCTCTGAACACTTTTGATCTACAATGAGGGTAAAACCAAAAAAAAGCCTTTGAAAATGTTGATTTAGACATCAGAACCTGATCAAAGCAGCACCCAACCAATAATGTGTTCGCAATAAAATCACAAAAGTATTGTCGTGAGGTTTGGACCTACATGTAAGCCAGCAAGCAGCTTAGATAGATCCAAAGGAAGACTTAGCCAATGTCACAGAGAACGACTTACTGGAAACAAGACATGCTTTGGTTTGTTCACGTATTTTCATGTGAAATATGACGTACCTCACTACCAAACTTTAGGAAATCTAACATAAAACATGTTTGAAGACGCACTGGCCTGCCATCATGGTTTGTTTTAATCATTTTAGGTGCCGTACAACCTTTGCATATTTTGCATTTTATCTGTTCCTCACACTACATGGAAATCAGCTGAGCAGCCTCACTCTACTTTCCAAGCTCGGTTTGGTCTTATGTCTTTATTAACATTTGTTAGTTCTCAACCAGTTTATACATCTATATGTCTAATCAGGTAGTTGAATGAACGGTACTAAGGAGAATCTGTGAAGTAACACCTGCATCGTTTTTTGTGGTTGTTGAGCCATAAAGTCAATTACTGTAGGCTGATGTATGTTGTGGTTTTCATACATAGATTAGGTCAGATTACCAATTTACCAGAGTTGCTTCTTGATAAACACCAGAATAAGGAGAGACGATCTTTTAACTTTCTTCAAATTCAGAAGTTGGCATCCATTTCCTGAAGCTTTTTAAAGGACGCTAAAAAAAAAAAAACTTGTATTGTTGTTTTTTTACAATACAACAACTTGTTGTATCTACAATACAATAAGTTGTATTGTAGATAGAACTTGATATTTGCTGGACTACACTTAGTCGGAGTCGGAGAACAGGATCACTAAAGGTCCTTAAAAGAGACACATCTGTCAGGAGAAACAGTTATGATTTTGGGAAAAAAAAAAGAGAAACAAAACATCCTCAATGTCAAAGCAAAAAATTATTTCCCCAAAATTATATTTAACATAAATTAAGTAATTGCATGAATACTCACCGTTTTTCAAGTCAGCTAGACCCTTTTTACAGAACCCAACCTAAAAAGACCTGAACTATCTCTTCAAATTCCTCCTTCTGGACTCCTTCGTTTAGATATCTATAGTCTCGACATCTATTTATGTCGAAACTATTTTCTACTTTATACAGTCTAAGACTTCTTGAATAAAACTCAATGTATACATGTTGCCGCCAGCGCTGACACTTGCATGCTTTTCACAGATATGTTTATGTTTACCAAGGTGTGTTTAGAGTTTGTGCAAAGATCCTCGGTTGAGCAAAAATAGATTGTACAATCCGCTCCGCTTTAAGCTGCAGTGGTGCAGGAACCTCATTATTTATATTTTGTGCATAATAGTTTTGTTTTGGTTGAAGTCAAACATGCAAACGGAGGAAGTGCCTGGCCCAAACCTCCGTTCGGTGACAACTTTTCGTACGTAAATTATGATGTGCAGCCTGTTCCAGGCTCCGACTGACCCCACCACATCTTGGACACTGTTGTGATTCAGATTTTGTGGGAACAGTTCATAAAAGTTTGTCCCCCGTTCTGGCACGCCTTGTCCCACTGCGAGGTCACCGCGCACTGGTAGCCATGATGGTTGGACTGACGTTTGAACAATTCCAGTTGTTAGTTTCTTATATTTTATTACATTTTATGTACATTTACTACACAATGCAGCATTGTATTCACATAAAGTGACGCGCTCTTTTTCATCTGAATTGGGTTTAAGTGGAATTGGTCGGATTGTTCTTGGTTTGGACTGGGATTCAGAACTGTAATCTTTTTTAACATGGACTTCGTTAAATGGTACACACCGTTTTATTTGATACCATTTCAGGCAACAAAAATGAAGTTTTTTTTACCCAGTTTTAAAATTAGGTAAATCCAACCTTGAGTATGGAAAACCCACTAAAGACGCCACCCTGTCATTATTTGGTAACTAAAACCGGGCAACACAAGAGAAGCCAAGATTGACAAACTCAGTGAAGGCCTGCTGTAGGATTCACAAGGGATCGTAGCAGCTAGGTACTGCTAATCAAATGAAATAGCATTATCAGCAAAAAGCAGGACTTTTTGTCAACTTTTGTCAACTTTGCTGGCCTGCAGCTTACTGGTGTGTGTTAGGATATTGCCCAAATGTGGAAAGACATCAGGAATGACCTGAGAAAGGCAATCCAAACTCCATTGTTCTATAATAAGAGAGCAATTATTTGCAAGTGCAAAATAAATGAGGCAGTTCCCAATCCACCCAGGAGTTGGCATCCTTCCCAGAAAATTTGCCCCAAAGGCAGACTGAGAAAAAGTTCAAAAAGTCATACTGAGACTCTATATGGCTCAGTTAGTATGTGAGTATTAGGATTTATGACAGTACGAAGATAGACATAGACTAAAGTACGATCTTTGAAACGGTTGTCAGGAGAAAGCCTGTTTGCTACAAAATGAACATAAAGAGAACATGGCAAGTTTAGGATAAAGTATCTGAATGAACTACGATAGTTCTTGAGCAACGTCCTTTAGACAGATAAGAACATGTTCGGCCACACTCGGCGATATGAAGGCAGCAGTAGCACATCAGCTAACCATGTGCTACTGCAAGCAAGGAAGTGTAGGGGAAATGACTTGGGCTTGTTGCACAGCCTCATGACCTGGGCACCTTGCAGTCATGGAGCTGACCATAAACTGTTTGGTATACCAGAGTATTCTTGTCCAGTGTGATGTCAACACCCAAGGTTTGACTGAAGTGAAGACATTACCCTTTAGGTTTTTTACTGGAGTAGAAATTGAGGATTTTTATTGCAGTGGTTACTCTATGCACCCTTGAAAGATTTATTTCTGAAGGACTCACCAAAATGATCTTTGGTGGGTTTGGAAATTCTTTATCCAGCAGAACTCTGTGTGTTACTGTAAGAAAATAATACAACCACTTAGTTAGGGGGTTCCACAGGGCCTTGTTTGGGCCCCCATTTTGTTCTCTATATTTACTAATGAGTTAGAACGATAACTAACTTCAAATATTTATATTTTTATGCTGATCACACAGTCATTCATCCCTAAATCACATTGTGGAGCTTATAGAGGAACATTGCAGCGGTCTCTGTTGAAATGCAAACAAGAATAATTTTACTCAATTTCACATCCAGACAATTTTTTTCTCCTTTCTTTCCACTTCATCAAGAAGAACTCAAAGAAATGCTTTCGCTTTACACTGCAATGATGTCAGCAGGTTAGCTTCATGTCTTTGCTGTGGAACTGCTGGTGCTAACAGTTTTACAGTGAGAGCCTGAGTGGGGATCCCCTTTTTGGCCACTTCCCACTCTCTGCTGTTATTATGCACTCTGACATGGTGTGTAACCCATTCCTTTAGGGGCTCCCCACAGCACACAACCACAACACGCCTCAAGCTTTCCCCCTCTCACTCAGTGGTTTCAACCCACCTTCTGGTTTTCCCATTACTGCGCAAGAAACTGCATCCTGTCTGAGGCCAGTTTCTTCTGACTTCCTGCTTCACTCACACATAGAGGTGCACATGTGTCAACTGGGAAGTGTTTGAACAGTTCCTAGTAAGTTTTAGTACTTTGAGCCATCGTGCTTTTATAGCTGTAGTAGTTGTCAATCCATTATGTTTCAAAAGTGAATCCAGATGAGTTATGTTTGTGTGTGTTTTTTTTTTTTTTTTTTTTTGGTTGGGTTTTGGGGGAGGGGCGGAAGAAAAAAACCTTTTTTCCTTTAAATTTGAAGGGTTTTC
>NW_015113256.1:95443-113171 GCF_001443285.1 Poecilia latipinna | reverse complement strand
CCATTTTTGTTCAAAAAGGAAACCCAATGGATTTTTTTTTGTTTGTTTTTTTTTTTTTTTTTTTTTTGGATGTGTGTTCTGAGGAAGTGACCGAATGAAACAACCTGTCTTCCTTAGAATGTGAAGAGTTTCCCCCACAACCAGGTTTCTGGGTCTGTTGTTTCCCGTGTGTCAGAAAAAGCTTTTTCAGGGCCATCAGCAGAATCTCCTGGACAGTCCTCTGTTCAATAGTAAAAATGAAGCATGCTATCATTATTTGTCTGGAAAAATTCTGCAAATTAATTTGTTTGCAGTGAAATAAAAAAATTAATCCTTCAAGAATATATTTGATTGTTACATAATACAGCATAGGTTTGCATATAGCGCTTATTTTCTGCTCAGGAAGAGACTTACGTTACACGTAAATTCAGAAATGCAGTTTGATGGTGTCAAATTAACATCTAAACTGAATTCATGGTGTATAGTAACAGAAAAAGAATGATAGAGATACAGTTGAGTTATGTGAAAACTAAAAAAGTGTATGAAAACAAGTTCCTTGGTGAAAATATGGGTGACATAATAAGCTGGAAATTTCATTTCAAATACATTTGCTAGAAGCATTTCAATATCAGAAGTGCATAAAAGCAATAGAAAACTTGTTTAAGGAACATCTGACAGATAAGTTTAATTTGTAGTTATCTGGTGTTGATGCACTTCCCTTTCTAATGCTGCCCTGGGCAACCGCCCATATGAACCATATCAAAACCACCCCTGATATACACATACTGGGTTTAAGACAACTAAATAGCTATGAATAGATTTATGAATATGGCTCAATATATGTAAAATTAAATCTGAAAAACTTTATTGACCCCAAAGGGAAATTAAAATAAAAAAGAGCCTTCAATCAAGTTTAAATATTTAGCTGAATAATGAAAGAACTTGTACTTTTAGCAGCAAAATATCTATGATTAACAAGCAGCTAATAACGCAATAGAGTTAAAGCGCGAAAAAGAAACAAACTAATAAAAGCAAAGTCTCATAAAAGTAATTTGCCCGAGCCGCACAGCTGCTCTTTAACTTGCACCACGTGACAGTAGACGTCACAAACCCCGGCTGCCTGTGGACGCTTCTGGTAACTTGGCAACGCAAAAAACATCCTTGACCAATCAAAGGCTTTGTTTGGCGCATTGGTATAATGGAACAGTTCAACTCAAACATCTGATATGACTTGTCGAAGATAAGTGTTTGGATTATTAGGTAATTATACTAATTACACAAATTATTCGCCGCTGTGTGGTTCATAGCTTTGTTTGGCGTTACCAAATGGCGGCCGGGTTGGGAAGAGGGACTGTGTCGTACTACGGCGCATTTATTTCAACGAGTAGTACTTCGGCTTTATAAAATAGGCGTGTCTTGTGCAGAGAGGTTGTGGTTCAAACGCTGACTTGCAAGCTCACCGTGTTCCTCTCTTTCAGATAGTGGATTATGTGGAGGCGTGTGGGTGAATTCAACATCTTTTTCGGACTTTGAATGCTTCCACTGCACTCTCTTGGTAACGTATGTACTGCTTTTTCTTATTATTTTTATTTATTTATTCAGGCGAAACTGTGCTAACTTTATATCCCCTCCAAAAAATGCTGTATGTAAATTTGTGTGGTTACTTTAACAATTCCCTGACAATAAAATGTGACACCGTTTGGATATTTTTAACATAAGAATCCCTCTCTGGTTTGCTCCAAACTCTTAACTTGCTAAACAGCTTCAGACTCGTTGCCATATGGCTGGAGTTGAGTTTATAATTAGCAACTTTGATATCAATGCTACCTTCAAAGTAAGGTGTCTGCGTTGATACTTTTAGCGTATGTCGTGCTCAAGCAGGTTTAATTGATTAAAAGCGCGTTTTCTCGTGACATTATTGAGTCACCACGTATTAAAGTTGGTCTGTGAACGTCTGTAGAGATGAATTTACTCGCAGCGGCTCCACGGAGCCCGTCGGGGTCGTTTAGCGGATGGTTTGATGGCAGCTCGTGTTTGTCTCTCAGCCGTTCTGGAATGAAAGCCAGGCTCGCGCGGTGAACTTTTCTAGAAGGCTCACGAGCTCTGTTCTGTGTGTCCGCGAGCGCGAGCTGCTCGTGTCGTTCTCACATTCAGCTCCGCTCGTGCGGACTGGGTTTTGTTATACAACTTTCGACCTCAGCTAAGGCTAACTTGCGAAACTGGTAGAGTTGTTCGTTTTTTGAAGTCGGTGTGTTTTTAAACTGGGTGTTTAGTTTCTGATTAGCTGTGAAACGGCGCTGCGCAGTTGAGGCATACACTCCAGTAAACTGTCGTGACATCTTCCAGAAGCCTTCATGTTTTAATGTAATGTCAACCATCTGTCGGCGTAACATTGAATCCTTCCCTGGGCAGCAGTTCATGGCGAATGAACCACACGGTAAACCTCGCAGTCAGATGTCATCAAACTGTTGACATCTGACTCATACAGAGCTTCATTATGTGCTACATCCAAAAATCAACTTTACGTTACCAGGCTGCATTTACAGCTGATCTGCTCCGCTCTACCAATAAAACATGGTCTGATCATGTGCTGATAGGCGTTTTACTGAGGTTGTATGAATGTGCAGCTTTCTTTTCAACTTTTTATTTTTAATATCATGAGGAAAAAAGCTCATGATATTAAAAATCTCATTTGAAAGAGTGTCCTGGGTTAGACAGCTGCAGAACAAGATTTAAAAACGAGCAAATTCAACCTTTAGACATTTTAGATGTGACATTTTATATGACATTCTAAAATGATGAAAAAAGTGATAAATGGATAAACTGATTAAAGAGATAAAAGGGTTAATATAAGTATGATGAAATGCTCAATTCTATTTATTTTTTCCAATAATTCATTAAAGTTTGAACTTTTAGGTAGCAGGAGTCTTCACTGTTGGCCTTTTTTTCTTTTTATATGGAAAAAGAAAAAAGTGGAATATTTATGAAGATGGAAGCCAGAGATGCAACAATTATTCTGTTCTGTAATCAGCAGATTATCTTTCTTTTTCTCCCGCTTCATTAAGTGCCTTAAACTAAGAACTAAGACTTTAGCACATTCATTTTGGAATAATTACATCGATTTTTAACTAAATTAATTGCTTTTTTTTTTTTTTTTTTTTTTTTTTTTTAATACATACAAAGGTTCAGGCCTGGACCCTTGTATGTAAGCAGCGTGTTTCCGGTACGTCTGTAAATCTGATGCACAAGTGACAAAGCTGCTTCTCTTGGCCCTCCGGGGGTTAATTTTTGTTTCAAAAAACAATCTGATTGGACGCTGGAAAAGACTATTGTTGTGCTACAGGAGTTATCCTATCAGCGCAGCTATTCATGCTGAACTAGCATCTCAATGCTAAACTTGATGTGGCAGCACAGACGTCCCCAACGCTGATGTCGGCGCTCACAGTCCACATTTATTAAGCAGTTCCATGAGTGAGCAGTACTTCCTGAAATACTTGAAAACTGAATGGGTGTAGTAGTACTTTGCACCAATCTGATGGTTCAATGACCTAAAAAACAGATTAAAAACATGTACACTTGTTGTTCTTATACGTCTGTCTGTTCAATAATTTAGCAGTAAAACTGGCTTTTGAATTTAAAATGTTGCTTATTCTCTTAGTTTTCAATTAAAATATTATTGATTAATTAGACCCTATAGTAACTCCATTAAAATGTTAAGTCCCACCCACTGTAAACACAACAACCAGCAACATGGAGTGTGATCTACATACTCCTCCTTCAAAATAAAATAAAATGTGGCCACAAAGTACAAATGACAGGCTGCAAGTGTCAAAGTATAAGATTTCTAATAATCCTTTATTATCAACTTGCACCTGGGATGTAGTTGAGAAACTGAAGGCATAAAACTAAAAGTTAATTTTGCCTGTTTACTTTAGATCAGCTGATTGGGTCTGGTTTTTGGGTTTGAATCCAGCTCGTACGTTTCGTGTTGCTTGCTCTGATTGACCTCTTTGACCCTCCTGCTAACAGTCGCTTGTTTCTCCACCTCAGTAAATTTGAAGCTTGCGTGAGGATGGAGAACAAGGAAGAATCCAGCTGCAGCTCCGTCAGCGACCTCACCTGGGAGCAGGTGAGCCGGCTGAACGACGTTCTCACAGAGGTGGTCCCGGTCCACGGCCGGGGGAACTTCCCCACCCTGGAGGTGCAGCTGAAGGACATCGTGGCGCGCGTGCGTTCCCACCTGGAGCTGAGCGGCATCCGGGTCAAAGACATCCGGCTCAACGGCTCCACGGCCAGCCACGTGCTGGTCCAGGACATCGGCTGGAGCTACAAGGACCTGGACTTCATCTTCCGGGTGGACCTGCCCACCGAGGCCGAGTTCCGGCTGGTCAAAGACGTGGTGCTGGGGATTCTGCTGGACTTCCTGCCCGAGGGCGTCAACAAGGAGAAGATCACCCCCATGACGCTGAAGGAGGCCTACGTCCAGAAGCTGGTGAAGGTCAACACAGAGCAGGACCGCTGGAGCCTCATCTCGCTGTCCAACAACAACGGCCGCAACGTGGAGCTGAAGTTTGTCGACTCGATACGCCGGCAGTTTGAGTTCAGCGTGGACTCGTTTCAGATCGTGCTGGACTCTGTCCTGTCCCACTACGAGCAGCCGGCGGCGGCCATGTCCGAGCAATTCCACCCGGCCGTCCGAGGCGAGAGCGTGTACGGAGACTTCAACGCCGCGCTCGGCCACCTGCGCAACAAGCTCATCGCCACCAAGCGGCCCGAGGAGATCCGCGGCGGCGGCCTGCTCAAGTACTGCAACCTGCTGGTGCGCGACTTCCGGCCGGCCAATCAGGAGGAGTTCAAGGCCCTGGAGCGCTACATGTGCTCCCGCTTCTTCATAGACTTTCCCGACATCGGAGAGCAGCAGCGCAAGGTGGAGGCCTACCTGATGAGCCACTTCATCGGCGAGGAGAAGAGCAAGTACGACTACCTGCAGATCCTCCGCAAGGTGGTGAACGAGAGCACCGTGTGCCTGATGGGCCACGAGCGGCGGCAGACGCTGCACCTGCTGTCGCTGATGGCCTTCCGGGTCCTGGCGGAGCAGAGCGCCATCCCGGACGCATCCTGCGTCACCTGCTACTACCAGCCGGCGCCCTACATCAGAGACCACAACTTCAGCAACTACTATGTGGCGAACCAGAACATTCCAACATGGCTGCCGTGTAACTGACCAAACGGAAACAGGGTTCCGGCAGGGCGACCCGGGAAGGCTTGTTTTGGCTGCGGATGCTGCTTTTCAACAGAGGAGGAGAAGGAATTGATTTGGCATAAAAAGATATAAAAAAAAATTAAAAGGGGGAAAAATGTCTGAAAAAAATTACCCAGTGGCAATAAATGCTATGTTTCTCTTAAGGCACATTTTTCAGTGGACAAATGTTTTGCTTTTTTTTTCTTTTGGTGTTTTCTTTTTTTTTTATTCTTTCCCATTCCTTTTCTGCAGAGGTGTTTAACATTTTTAAGTGTTTTTTTTTTTTCTTTTCTTTTTTGACTTGGTATATGCCTTTAATCTTAATGGAGATGTGTTTGTGCCTTAACCTAGAGGTATCAGGTTTACTCCAGAGTTTTGAGTATGGACTGTTAGAAGAAAAGGGAAAATGTAAATGCTGTAGCCTTCAGTTTGGGTTCCTTCTTGTTTGTTTAAAAAAAAAAAAAAAATCAGAAAAAGGCTGAAAAAAATGAAGCAAAATTACATTGGGGAGGATTTGGGATGCGCTTGCTAAAAGACAGGAAGTAAGGATTAGTCAGCGGTTTGTTTTCATCTTTGACAATGTGCCAGCCCTATACATGCCAGCAGTGCCTGATATTTGTACACAATGCAAAACTTTATTATGTATTAAGATTTTCCACTGTGAACTTCAGGCCCAGAATCACGGGGTTCAGTTTTCCCAGTTGAGCCCGGCTTGGAGTGGAAATGTCTCGTTGTTTTTCATCGTTTCTTTGCCTCTGTTTTTAAGTTGCTTTCAGAAGAAGTTGCGAGTGACCTGCAGTCTGTTCTGGTCGGATGGTGACCCGTAGCAGGGGAGCGGCGTGACGGGCCCGCCGACCGGCAGCTCTTCCCTTAAAAGGCGCCGCACACGGTGGGGCCCCGCAGGGCTTGTCCCTCGCAGGCTCCCTGAAACGGGATCCTCCTCTGACGCACAGCTCGACTCCAGCTATTATTATCCTCCGAGCCCTCCTGGGGACCGGCTCGGCCTTACATGCGTCTGTGCTGAGTCACTTCCTGTCCGGCAGGTGCACGCTGCGTTTGAACCCCCTTTTGTGGTCATGGGAGGACAGACGGAACGTCTCCCCCTCTCAGACTTGAGTATTGATGAATGTGAAGGCGACAGGCAGCCCTCCTCACCGGCTGCAAACCTCCACACTTCTATTTCCAGTGACCCCTATTATTAGCTGTTAACGCTGGAAGCCGAGTGCTGCAGCGTGCCGTCTCTTCCCGATATCGCCACAGAGCAGATGATAGTCGGACTCGCGTCAGCGGCTACGCCCACATCCACGCGGTGTCTTGGAAGTCAGATTCCTGCTGCCGCTCGTCTCTGCGCCTGGTGGCGGAGGCAGATAACCTTATCAGGCTCGCGTAGCGGAGGACGACCGGCCTCTCGCCTGCAGGTCGCGTGGAGGCCGGCTCCTGTTTATTTATTATCATCATTATGTTCCCTGCTGTCAGCTCTGGACCAAAGGCAGCTTCACAACCAGCAACTGAAACAATCAAGTGCCTGTCACATGTTTTTTGTTTTTGTTTTTTGGAGAGCTGAATATTTTTAAAGGGGTTTTAATGCTAATCAGGAGGCAGGAGTGTATTTTGTTTCTTAAAACTCAACAAAATTATCGTAGAACTGTTGTTGCCATTTTTCTTTTATGGGTAACTTCATACGTTTTTGTCCAGTTTTGTGGCGAGAATAATTGATTTTCTGTTTGGTCTCGAGCCCGCCTGTATAGCCGTTCCTGCCGGGCCTTTCAGTCGTTTGGTTTTACGGTCCGCGCTGCGCTTCAGCCTCAGACGCGCCAAGAAATCTAGTTTGTTCCATTCACAGAGGAAATGTTTCATATTTTATATCTCTGTTTAGCTGTCAGTCTTCCATCAGAGCGCCTCCTGATGAGCCAACACTTAGTTTGGTTTCCTGATCTCAAACTGCCTGACGTGTTGTGCAGAGACCTTGTACTTCACACCCAGCCACCTGTGAGGCATGGAGAGTAGCTAATGGCTGCTGACGGTCTCTGGATTAAAATCGTGACTAATTTTTTTATGTTTCTCACCCTTTCTTTTAACTCTTGTCCATAGCTTTCCTCAACTGTGGCAGTTCTCTTCCCTCAGCATTTAAACGGTGATGCAGTGGGAGACCCCAGATTTAACTTTGACATTACTCCGAGGACAGTCTGTGCTTTTTATCACTAAAACTACTTCCCTTCCCATATAACAGACCTTTAACTTGGGGGTGCGAACAGCAGCCTGAAATCTCTCCGCTGTCTGCGTATATTCTGTGAATAATTGTTCGGCCCGACTCCTGCTCGCCGATGAGCGCCAGGCCTTTGTTGGCGTCGCTCGTTAACGCTCGTTTTTAAGCGAAGTCAAAGAAAATGCATGAAATTAAATTTTTGCATTTTTGAGTTGAGGGTGAACACAGCCTAGAATGTCAGTCTTGTGCTTTTTTTGGGGGGGTGGGGTTCGTTGCCGGTCTGCTTTCTTGTGTTTACGGTTGGCGTCGGCGAAAGCTTTCCCCCCGTAGCAGTCGGGTCTTGCGCCCCTTCCTTAAAGGGGGCTGGTGACGCATCTGGATGTAGAAACTCTTTGTGAAGGACTCTGCAGGAGAATTAAACAGAATGAGGTGTATAGGTTGCTTTTTTTTTTTTTTTTGGTGTAAATTTTTTGGCTCCCACCTTTCTGCTGTAAGCTTGTCACTTCAGTGTCACTCCCCTCCCTTTGTTTGGGCCATTGTTTATCAGTACAGAGTGTTTTTCATTCGACACCTGTAGATGTATTATTGTGTTTTCGGGGGCGGGGAGCGTACAGTGCTCTACAGTGTAGATATTTAGTGATTCTGCTTGTCTGAAGTGAAAGTCTCAAGAATGTGATGGGAGGATCTACGCTCTCCTACAGTTTCTTTGTAAAGAGTTGTGAATAATTTTCCCCCCCTTCCCCCCCCCCCGGCAGATCTGTGTTTACCTAAATGCGTGGAAGTGTGTGTGTGTGAGCGCACGTCAGCATGTGTGTATGAAGGGATGGGTGTGGTGAATTAAAAAAAATATAAAAAGTGAGGAAAAACATGAAATTTGTCGCACTTTTTTTTCTCTCTCTCTTTGAAATAGTAAATGCAGACCAGCATTTCTGTCAGCTCTGTGATGGAGACGATGACTGATGGTTACGATGGTACTATTTCTTTTTTCAGCACTTTTACCTCACTTGAGTTTTCCTTTTTTTTTTGAACGGAAAACGTAAATGTACACCAGAAAAGTGTGTTTTGAAGAAGAAATTATGAATAAAAAGATTTTTAAATGCATTACTTCTTGGTGTTTTTTTTGTTTTGTTTTTTCACCAGACTTTTACAAAACTGAAGTCCTATAGACTATAACAGGTTGACTTTTTTTTTTTTGAAGAATTAATAAATTAAATTCAACATAAAATTGGATTTTTTTGAAACTGTTAAGTTTGTTTATAAAGGAAAACGGGTCAATATTTGACAAATATTCTGAAATCTCTAAATCTGATTCTTGATCTAAGGTTTCTTTCACCAAAATCAGAGCAGGATGTTCAAGGTGACTGACATCGTCACCTTCCTAAAATAACGGTGCCTAAGCCATTTTTTGGGAGGGGGGAATCACTTCTGGTGAAATGAGCAGAAGTGATCATTTTAGGAAGATTATCCAGACGCTTTATAAAGTAAAGCTCGTCTGTCCTCACATTTTGATCCTGTAATTTACAAACATTACTTTTTAGCTAATCGCCAAAGATCAGACAGTTGATATACAAATGTCCTGACTTGAGTCTGATGTTTAAAGATTGTCAAATACCAATGGAAACCGCAACTCCACATTTTCCGTTGATACGATTTTTTTTTAAATGTCCCAATTTAATGTTAAAAATCACACTTCCTGGTCAGTTGAATTTCAATAATAAACCATACTGAACACATTAGAATAGTCTCTCTTCCCCTTTGTTTTCTGCTACGCTGCAGCTAGCATAGCCTCAGGGAAGAGGTGGAGGAGATCGATCTTTTCACAACCAGACCGTCACCACGTGGTGACGGTTTTAACAAATATGTAAAAAATCAGGTTTTCTGTATGTGTCTCTTATAAATGTTACATTCTGCACCTCTGTATCAAATATAGTTTTAGTATAAGTGTACTAGGCGTACATTTGAATAATCTACTTTTTGCTTAGTGTTAACCTGAAGAGTGAGCCTTTAGCTAATCACTTCACGTTGTTTCAGCACTCATCTTTCTTCATGGGAATAGTTCATCTTCCTAAGGTCGACTTGGTGATTAGCTAAGCCAGGGAATCTGAGCGACCTCGTTCCACGTTATCCCAGCTGCTCATCACCACTCGTCCCTCCTCACGGTGTTAATCTGCCGTTGTTTATCCCAGTTCCAGCGTCTCCCGCCTTGGCCGGAGTCCTGACTTCTCCTCGGCCTCCTGACGGGAACCCAAACCAGAGATGTTTTCCGTCTGCATCGCCGCAGAAGCGGTTAGCGGGGAGCTCCATTGGCTCCGCAGTACTCAAGAACCGAAAGGGCCGAGGCCCCCTTCCAGACTTTTTTATTGGGTAATAAGTTGAATGTTGCTTTTCTCTCAAGATGTTTGAGGTGTACTTTCGGCTCCCCACAATGTAAACACGCGAAGGAAGCTTTGCCTTTGCCTTTGCCTTTGCAATGCTGTCTGCAGGTTCGTTTCTTCCTTTTTGTTTCTCCGGGATTTACGGTCCACTTTAAAACCAAACCAGCCGGATCATTAAAGTGCGACTAATAAAGAGTTCATCCTCATCCTCACTTTCTGCTGCGGTCCACTGAACTCACTTTCTGCTCCCCGTTTGCTGTTCTGTGACTTATCTGAGGGCAGTGAGTCATAGCGTTCACTTTGGTGATGAAGTAATCTGGTCTCTGGAGTCTGTTTTTTCCATTCTGTCTTCCTTCTCATACAAATGCTTCATAAAACCCTTGTAATGTTTAATTCTGTTCTACCCAACCCTGACTCACCTCCTCCTCCTCCTCTCTCTGTCTCGCTCTGCTGTGGTTTCAGTGTGGTTTTACATGAGCGAACCTTCAAAGATCAAATGTCTTTTTATCACCAGTCAACCAAAAGGTTCCTCTTTTGTGAAGTTCGTGGTTTAGAGGAACTGCGAGTAATTGTGAGTTCAGGTTGAATCCCTGGAATGCGTCACACTCAGCTTCCCTCCAGCAGGAGCAGACCTCTGAAAACACTAGCATTCGCTAGTCGTCATCTCTCTTGCGAAACAACACCTGGGTCTGGCTCACCGATGTTCACCTTGACGGTGAAAACATGCTGGCGTTGTTCTTCCAGTTTTAGTTTATTAGTTTATTTAAGACAGGGACATTGTGCAAAGACCGTCAATAAAAGATGCTTTGCACCTTAAAGGGGCAGTAGTGTGTAAAATCAACTTTTCCTGGAGTGTTGCTCTGGTTCTCTCTTGCATTATTGAGAAATTTTTTAATCTCCATAGCAACCATTCAGCTGTGCAAAACGCCAGGGTGGATCTAGCTCCGCCTTCGAGGACGAAGCTCCTTCTCAGAGCTGCAATTTCTAACCTCACAGAGCAGCCCTCCACTGCATTCAGCTCCTTCAGACTAGCCCGGAGCAATTAGCAAACACCTGGTGGACCTGAGCATCTGCTGAGCTCATTATAGGAGCTACTTCTCAGTGCAACACTGGTAAAAACATTGTTAAAGTTTTAATAGAGGAGCCATGTTGTGATGACTTCCTAAAGGTGGAGTTTCAGAAAGAGCAGGAGCTTCTTAAAGAGACAGAGGCCCAATTTCAAGTCGTTAAATTATGAAACGAAATTTCTTTTAAGTCATTTGTGAGATATGCAGCATTTCTTTAGCAACTGATTTGAACATAGTTACTTGACTGATAGTTACTTTATCTATACCACAATTTATTCTGACAGTAAACATAGATTCTTTAAAAGAAACGGTAAAATACTGGTTGATTTAGCTGTCAGTAACTTACTGTACATTTTCAAAAGTAGTTTACTGCTAAAATAAATTAAGTGGCTGTACAATTACTGGTCATAAACTCGTGTCAATATAAACTTCTCTGTGATCACTAATGTCAAGATGACAGGTTTTCTGTTGTCTTTCAGTTTGGACACTGCTGGTTTCCTTGTAACACTTTCCTGGCACCATAAGAAAAGTCCTTCAGGTTGGTGGAAAATCTAAGACTAAATTCTCCAGCTCCAACTTCCCTATCGATCGTTAAATTATGAGTGCACATAAAATTTCATCCTCGCTGTGGTAAGATCCACTTAATGTGTTTTTGACTACCTGGCAACCCAGAGAAGGATATTTTTCCCCAATTTGAAATAAATGTTTTTGGTTGCCTCACTCTCCACACGGTACACATGACAACATCCACATAAATCAACAGAAGCCTTTGTTTTCCAGTGTGATTCAACAAAAGTGTAGATAATAAACGGGCCATACAGTCGAGGAAGTAAAGGCGACTGTAGCTCCTTGTAGACCTACTCTCCACATTTCATCGAAAATCAGAAACTTCTGTGTAATTTAAGGGTATTTTATCTGCAAAACTAGCAAATACACAGAAAAGGATAAATTTCCTTCACAAAACAAAAATCTTAAAAGTGTGGAGTGCGTTTGAGAACTTTGTAAAAATATGATTTACTGCAGTTGTAGCTGCTGTGAAAATAATTCAATGGTCAGCTGCTTTTTGTGCTTTTGTGTTTCTAATAGTGCTGAAAAGCTTAAGGCCTTCTATAAATTTAAACTAAAAAGTGAAAGAAAAAAAAACTTCAATATTTTCTGTAAAATGTAGTTTGAAAAAAAATGGAGCCATAAATCAATCGTAGTATCACATCAGATCAGCTCCCGAAGTAGCTGATCTAAGAGGATTAGATTGGCGTATTTCTGACTGCTGAAGGGTCAGTGAACGCCACGTCGAGATCTAAACGCCTTCAGAGGGAAAACTGGAGCAACGTTTAAGTCTGGAGAGATTTAAGAGACTTGAACAAAGACTTTGGACTCAACCTTTCCTCTTTAGAGTCTGTAAGCGGAGGGCGTTCAGAACAACTCCCAACAAGTCTGGCCGTCCAAACAAGCTCAACCTGAGAGCACAATGCAAGATATTAAAGCTGCAGTATTATTAAAAATGATTAAAACCATTGTGAAAGTGCATTGGGAGACTGATAATCTGTGGGGAATAAAAACAATCTCCTCCTCCCTGAGCTATTATTGCTGTATGAAGAAATGTGCCAAAAGCAACCAATCAGAGCCAAGAAGAGGGGGCTTAGCGCTGTCAATCACACTTGTGTACACAATTGTGCTAATAACAGAGAAACAACTTACCATTACAGGAAAACTGTTGTCATCGGTAGCTATGCTAACTAGCCTTAGCATTCGTGGCAGGCTATGTTGTGGGAACCAGCTGTAGTGAAGCAGAGAACAGGGGGTGTGGAGGGATTAGTGCGCATACAGGAGCTTGATAGACAGCAGAAAAGCCCACTTCCTGTCTCTGATTGGTTGTTTCTCGTTAGCACTTTGTGAAGGCAGACAAACACAACTTTTTTCATAGTTTATCTGCATCATACTGTCACAACCTCAGGACAGCTGCAACAAATGTCTAAAACAAATTATATAAAGTCTCCAAAAAACTGTAAACTGATTGAATTACAGCAGCTTCCTTCTACTGTTGAATCAGAAAGAGACCACATGTTCGACTTTCCTGGGAAGTGAGGAAACTCTAATGAAAACACAAACGTCACAGTGAGGTTTGCCTGAGAAAACCAGTAAAACTAATCAAAAACTGAAGATGTGCACCAGAACAGAAGACATGTTTGGCAAAAACTAAGATCAGAATTCAGTGGAATAAGCTCACATGGAGGGGGAAGGGTCATGCTGTGGTGGGGGATCTGACCAGGATGTATGAGGGAAATCTGATACTGTTTGTAAAAAAAAAAACAAAAAAAAAAACTGAGATGACTTGAAAAAAACATCAAGCATCTCCAAGCAGAAAATGAAGACTGATGTCACACACTGTAAATAACTAACGCTTATTTATGAAGCACTTTTTGGAGACATGAAATCACGAAGAAGCGCTGTACAGCAAGTCATCGTTAAGTAATACAAAGAATAAATGGCAAGCAAAAGAAGCACAATAAAATCTTGACACAAAATCTTGGAAAAATAATTTTTATTCATTTATTTTTTTAACAAACCTCCAAAAAGTCAGAAGCTCCAGGCGCAAACTGTTCCTGTAATTAGCGACGAGAAGTCACAGGGTGTACAATTTCTTCCTAAACTGGAAAACACATTTTTATTAGTATTTTTTCTCTGACGGGCGAAACAAACGTAATTTTTGTTGTTTAGGTGCACTTACTTATTAAGAAAAGATGTGGCTAAATTGTAGAAGTTCATGAAAAATGCAAAGCCTCCAGAAATATTTGATTGATTTAAAACTAGAGTTGAAGGAAGGTATGTTTTGTTTATTTATTTTTATTTTGACCATGACTTAACATGTCTGGCACTGGTGATTGGGTCACAAATGCGTAACAAGTACAGGAAGGAATAATGGAGGAATTAGTTTGTGGCGTAAGTCCGTTAGTTAAGACAAATGGAAAACTTTTTTCATTTCCATCTTCATGTGTCAGATGCTCTCACTTGCAAATATTAGGTCAGGTTTTTCTGACTTTTCTAACGAGTTAATTTTTAAATTTGGTTTCTGTGTCATTACACCTGTTAAAAATTTGTTTTGTTAAATCATGAATCATTCCCACAGTGATACTTCCTATGCACTTGAGAAATCAATGGTGGTGATTAATTTCTTTGGTCTGTTTCACAAGAAAGACAAGCCCATGTTTGCAACACCTTAGAGTAACATGTAAAAACATTGCACTCATTATATAACAAATCCATGGGCAGCAGCGCTGCACTCTTCATGTTGAAGCGGCACTTTTTTTCTTTTTTTTTTTACTTTAAAACTCACTGAAAACAGGCGTTAGCGTCACAATTTAAGCGGCATTTTGCAAAGAAATTATTTACCTACAGCTGGACAATATGGCTGAAAAACGCATCACGATATAAGCGTTTCACATCAGTAGACTTTGATAATATTGATTAGTTTTTGTTTTAAATGACTGAAATACTGTCAAACCGGTGACGCGTTCTTTCTTATTTTATTCTCAGTTTTCATTCAACTCCCCTGTTTTATTTTTTATTTTGCAGCAGTTATGAGGCATCGTGGCGAAACTGCTGCTACGTAAGTTACTCAACAGGTTGTTGCTAGGCAACCAGAGAGCGAGAGAGTTGATTGACGTCACGCCACCCAACTAGCTTAGCTGCCGGAGAGAAGTTATTCTAGTAGCTTAAGTACTAAAGCCCATAGACATAATATAATATAATTATATTATGTCTATGCTAAAGCCTACATGAATACCGAGCTAAAGCCTTTCCTCTGCCTACATACCCCAGAATGCCGTGCGGTTCAAAATCGGCGTTTAGGGAAATTATTGAACATTTTTTGGATGCGTTTTCTGCTGACACTGATCACGTATCTACCGTGATACATAGTTTGTTATTGATTTATTATTCAGCGCTACATTTGCCAGATTTTACTTTATATTCTTCAAGAAATTAATGAACATGTAAATTAGGTCGGTATTTTAATAATTCAAAAACAAAATATTTGACTTCTGGAGCAGTTTCTATTGTTTTATTTTAGAAGATGCAAAATAAAATGTCTAATTTCCAGAATATAGAATCTGTTGTGCAGAAATCAGTTATTTATTGGCAAGTTATTGTTTCCACACATATTAAATATTTCTCTATTTCTATAGGTGGCCATTTTCAATTGTTCACATTTATGTTTGTTATTTATGTTTATGTTATTTATATTTACGTCTTTGAAGGCGAGAATATAACTAATTCGTCAACAAGATTCAATTTATAAATTACAAACTGACAGAGAATTCAGGGTGTGATTTGACTGATTTTCATCCATAAGCAATAACCAGCTGGTCAGAAACTCAAATATGGAACCTTGTTCCTGTCAGTAATCAAGTCATACTCTTTAGTGAAGAAGTTCTTTCTAAGGGGATATGACTCAAGGTTATCTATTTTCAGTGTGAGTGACGTATTTGTGAATGAAGTCAGAGGAAGAAAGACATAGGAAACTATTTCCACATCCCATTGAAGATACTGTTCATTCAGGCTGCAAGAGAGTGAGAGAGAGCAAGACTTTAAGCAAATATCAGGAAGCCAAAGTTGCTTTTATTCACCCATTTTTCCAAATCTATCTGTCACTAAACATGCTGGTTTAAGAAAACAGTGCAGGATTTGTACTTGGCACCAACTTCATATGAAACACAGCTGAGAATTGAATAGTTTCCTAATAAAAGAAACAACTTGCGTCTGTTCCTGATAATAAAAAAAAATCATGAAGTGTTTTTAACTTTGCTTCTTTACATGTTCCTGTGTTATAGTTCATGAAGAGTAAAGGACTAGTGTTGGTACTTATAGAGTTTTACAAAGAAAAAAGGGAGTCGCAACTAATATGACAGTTTTACATTTTACTTTTTAAATTTTCTTTATGTTTCAGTTGAAGGTTCGAGTTCCTCAGAACAACCAAAGGTAATAACTCACGCGGCTGTGTGACATCACATCCTTTTATCTCGCTGAGGAGTCAGCCTTTCGCTTCAAATTTCCTGTAAGTCAGAGACTGGAGCTCAGATAGAGGTGATAACTGGTCTCCGTCACCCAGTTTCACACCTAGAGCGCACACCTCCACCCTCACACACACACACACACACACACACACACACACACACACACACACACACCCACACACACACACACACACACACACACACACACACACACACACACACACAAGTTTGAGTGGCTATCTTTGTGGGGACTTTCCATTGATTTATTTCTACAGCCTAAACCTTACCATTAACCTAACCCCAACCAAATCTCAATTCACACCTTAGTCCTAAATCTGACCCCTGACCCAAAAACAACGTCTCCCCTGTGGGGACCAGGCTTCGGTCCCCACAAGGAGCAGTGGGTCCCCACAATGTAGTATGTGTCAGGAAAATGGTCCCCACAAGGTACTATAAACAAATTCACACACACACATCCATCTACTATGCTTTCGAACACACGTCCATATACTGACACTGATACACTGAGCCAGGTCACACAATGAACCATTTCTGGAAAAATACTGAAACAAATAAGCAGAGGGTAGAGACAATGGTCAGTGGGGCAGAGTGGGAGGGTGTGGGGTTGTTTTGGGGGGTCAGGGGTCACATACCTGCCCCAGATCTATAGCAACAGCTCCTCTTCCTCTCTGCTTCTACTCTTTGGCTGCTGGGTTTTAACCATTTTTTTAAAGGAGTTAAATAATTGTCCAAGTCCAGCCCTGAGTCGAGGTTATGGAGCTGAAATGTTCAAGGCGGTCGGTCCGTTTCATTCACTGTTCAGGTTTTATATTGAGGAATCGTCAAAGTGGCACTGAGGTTCAGATGTTTCGGTCAGGAAGAGACGTTAGTCATTTCTAGACTGAACACAGGAACCTCCTGCTGAGTCTCTGCTGTAACTCATGTTCCTGCCGTAGAGCTGTGGGGCTTTTCCAGTGTAGTACAGTTACACTTTAAAATTTCCAACTTTAGAGATTTTCTTTGACTCAGCAGCGCACTGGTTTACAGAGGAGTTTATGGTTAACAGAGGAAGGGCGCCCACATTGTACTGCCTGCTATTCATCTTCTATTTAAAGCAAACTCATATGAGAATTTCCACGTCAGCACTGGAACAGCAAAAAGTTCTTATACCCCTTAAAGTTTTTTTTTTTTTTTTTTTACTTTAGAACCACAAACTATGGGATTTTTATTACAAGTAGCCTTTATTGATCCTGGAAGAAAGAAAAGGTCAAGTTTATTTGTAGAGCACATCTCAGCAACAAGGAAGTACAAAGTGCTTCACATGGTAACACAATTAAACAACAAACCAACAAAAAGCATTACATTACCGTGGCAGAAAGAAGAGAAATAACCAAAAAATAATTAAAAGTTTTAATTCAGGCGAGAATGAGTCAATATTCCAGTTTTTATGAATCAAGATCAGCCCTAAACAAATTAACTTTTAGCCTTGATTTTGCAGTTTTCTGAAAGTTTGTTCCAGATTTGTGGTGGATAGAAGCTGAATGCTGCTTCTCCATGTTTGGTTCTGGTTCTGTGGATGCAGAACAGACCAGAACCAGAAGATCTGAGAGGTCTGGAAGGTTGATACAACACCAGCAGGTCATTAATGTATTGTGATGCTAAGCCATTCAGTGATTTATAAACTAACAGTATTTTAAAGTCTATCCTCTGAGCCACAGGGAGCCAGTGTTGGGACAGTAGATGGTGTTATGTGCTCTGTCTAACTGGTTTTAGTCAGAATGTGAGCAGCAGCGTTCTGGATCAGCTGCAGCTGGAACATTGATTTTTTTTTTTTTTTTTTTTTTTTT
>NW_015113256.1:86320-92228 GCF_001443285.1 Poecilia latipinna | reverse complement strand
TTTTTTTTTAGGCAGACCTGTAAACACACTGTTAACACATAAATGAACAAATGGATGAGGTTCTCTGGATCTTACTGGGACATTAGTCCTTTATTTCTAGAAATGTCCTTCAGATGTCAGAAGACTGACTTTGTAACTGTCTTTATGTGTCTCTGAAGGCTCAGATCCATCTCTAGACCCAGATTTCAGGCTGTAATAACAGAAGCTGTTTAGGGGAAGACAAGTGTTGAATTGACGTGGATTGTTGAATTGCTGCTTCTGAAACGGCTGAGTCAGCCATCTCTGCAGAGCCGAATGGCTTCTGAAGAGTTCAAGCTCAAACGGTGCGAATACTTTCTCAAGGTGCTGCATCGCTGACAGGCAAAGTGCGAGACGAGGATTTCACTTTGAAACCTTCTCCATACGCTGCAGCAATCAGACGCTCTCAGTCTGAAGTCAGTCATCAGTTAGAGGATTACGTTAAAAACCCTCATCGCTGCTCTTCTGTGTGAGCCTCAGCAGCAAACAGCCACGCATTAAATAGTCAGAATCTGCATGTGAAATATCTCAGCTCAGTACTGAAGTGTCATCAGGACACAGCTGGTCAGGTCTTCATGCTTCTTCCTCAGCAGGACAGGTGTTTGGCCTTTCCATACAGTTAAACTGCAGATGTTCAGTGCTGTGATCGTCATCACCACCGAAAATAAAAAGCAGCTGAAGTGATGGATGCAGTCATGCTGCCGGAGGAGCTGCGACCGTCTGCAGCACGCACGTGCACACACACACGCACAGAGCATCATCCCGATCAGATAAACTGGAATGGTGAGTTTAAAACCAGCCATTTTTTCCAATTGTGCTGTGCAGCTCTAAATGTCCTTCCTCTGTTTTAGAGAGCGATTGTCCTAAATGAAATCATGTTTTCCAGGCAATAACCTGACTCTGATTGTCTGATAACTTTTAATGGAAAAAAATAGAACGTAGTATTTAAATCATAAATCATAAATAGAAATCATAAAGAAAATGTTTGCTTTCATTTCTGATTTAAAGAACAAAGTCTGATATTTTGGTGCTAAGCCATTCAGTGACTTAGTCAGTTCTCTAGGCTACAGGGAGCCAGTGAAAACTAAGATGATTTGCTATGTTTTCTTAATTTTAGTGAGAATGTGGGCAGCAGCGTTTTGGATCAAATGGAGCTGGAGGATTGACTGTTTTAGGCAGAACCTGTGAAGACACTGTTTCAGGAATCAATTCGACTGAAAATAAACACGGGGATGAGTTTCCAAAATCTCTTTGGAACCTGGAAACTTTCTTCATGTGACAGAAGGCTGCCTTTGTAATCGCCTCTATGTGTCTCTGAAGGTTCAGCTCCATTATAACACCAGGTTTCAGGCCTGATCTCCAGTTTCTAGCTGTAATAACTGAAACTGTGTTCTTTCTCTTCCTTCAGTTTTGTTTCTATTCAGCTGGTGCTCTGTCAGACTTTGTAGCTTTGTGGAGTCAAAACCTGCATCATTCATCTGCAAGATGTAGGAGATTTCCTTCCACAGTGTGTAGTCAGTGCTTTAAACACAAGGAAAGTTTTAGCACACCGTCCTCAGCTTGTTATTGTCTAAATCAGATTCTGCCGGGACGTAACGGTTGAGGACCAGAGAGGTCACCCTTTTACTGGGGATTGTTCCACCCTCAGGACCACGGAGGGACGAGAACTCTATAGGCAGGAAGGGAGAAACGATGACGTCATGGAGGGACTCAGTGCAGGTAGCAAGGTGACGTGATGTAAACACACAACTCCTCTTCATAGGACAAACTACGGCAGCCTCACAAGGACATGGAAAGTACCCTGATGAGGTTGACGACAGACGAAGACGCCGTGATCGACGAGCATTTTCTAAATTATTAATTAACTTTAAGGCAAAGCTGGTTCACATGCTGCATCACACACAGATTAATTAGCATTTGGCTCATGTTTTCCACATCTCCCATCAGAGATCTCATCAGCAGCCATGTGAGCGAGCCAAGAGTAACGAGCCGCAGCCCTGACAGCATCTGCTTTCCGGGGCTTCGACGAGGCGTTCACGGATGATGTGCCATTGTTGATCTGAGCTGCCGCACAGACGGGCGGGTTGTGGGTTTGTGTTGTGAAACCTGACAACTCCTGTCGGGGGACATGTTGCCACAGCGATGAGCAGCCATTCAGCAAAGCGCCAACCAGCAGATGTTGTTGCTAGTCTCTCAAACACTTCTGCTCATGCCGATGGATGGAGTCAGACGTCCAAGACGTCCAGAGGCGAATTGATCGGGCGCAAGAAATGAACAATAAATGTGTGGAAATCAGACAAACGTCGAGGGAGTTAATGTGGGAAAGAAATGGCTTTACAACGCAACAAGGACGTCTGTCTGCTTGCAAACAAAGCAGAAATAGAAGAAGTAGTGTTCGTTACTCTGTGTGAGAATATGAAACTCATTTAAACTACCTGAATTGGTAGATCCAATAATTGAGACCTGGAATCCCTTTTTTGCCGCATTTTGGCCCCCATTCAGATGATTTTGTTTAGGGTTTAAAGCTGGACCTTTTTCCACTTCCAGACAACTTCATACAATCGCTTTATGATTCCTAACTTTACCTACCTGGACTGCCTTTCACAATTAAAGTGTTTGCAGATATGCAAGCAAGCAGCAGCTGCCTGAAGATCTAATAAGGTGCCTGAACTTCCTCCCTGCGAGGCGATCGAGCGCCTGGACTCTGACCTGTGGATAAATCAGACGTGGAAAAGAAGTGTGAGAAGTGGAGCTGCTTGTGCAAACTGTTTCACCCTTCAAAGGACGGAGACAAGCTGAGCAAACAGCCACCGGCTCCAGCAGGCAGAACACCGGCCGCCACACGTGTGCTGTTTATAGAACGGGACCCTGAGAAACAGGTGAAGGGGGTGTGTGCAGGGGGCGAGCAACCTGCGGCTGAAACAGAGAAAAACAAAGCAGAGAGAGAGGGAGAGAAGTCACTGTGTTCTCAGAGCCTTCCATGCACCGCTGGTTTGTTTCCCAGAAAGCTCTGTAATAAATTTCCTCAGCACACACATACACACATGCACACACGCCACTGGGCTGTTTGTCGGTGCAATTTCCACTGCCTTGCATAAGTATTCATACTCGCTTTGTCAATACAAACATCTTATTTTATGTATTTTATTGGGACTTTCTGTCAGTGGGACAAATGGTGGGTCAAAACAAAAAGGGGGAAAAAGGAAAAATAAAGTACAGTGATTTCTCTCTTTTTTTTTACTCAACAATGAACTAAGTTGCAATACATTAAACAAGTAAAGTAGTCGGGTTTTGAAACTTCACAAATTTTGAGACGTTTCGACTACAAATAATCTAACTTTTTTTGTCAATTCTGAGCAATCAAAACAAGATTTATGTCGTTTTTATTGAAAAGTATATTTAGTTGCAATTTAGCTTTGAAATGAAACATTTAAATTACATTTTTATTTTCTAGCTAAACCTTTAAATCTGAGCTAAATATTTTAGTTTTCTCACTAAATATTTAGCTCAGATTTAAACATTTAGTTGGAAACTAAATATTTAGCTTCCCAACTAAATACTTATTTTCCAAACTAATCATTTGTCTTTCAAGCTAAATAGTTTTTTTAGTTTAGTTAGCTCAGACCTAAGCATTTAGCTAGCTACCTGAATATTCAGCAGGTAAGCTAAATTTTTAGCATGTCTACTAGATATTTGAGTTGCCAGTTAAATATTTAGCTTATATGCTAATTAGCTTGCCGACAAGCGAAAGTGAAATATCAAAAGCTGGTTTTTGCAGACCGCCATGTTAGCTCCACTGGTGGCGGGACTGAGTCGATGCGCAAGTAACTTTTAATAAAAATGACCATAGATTGTTTTCCTCTTGACATGCTAACATGCTAGTAGAAAACATAGGATTTGCCAAAATAGACGATGAATGGATGGATGGGTTTATTGTAAAGACTTACCCAACATATTGTTCAGCATTTTCTTTCTATTTTCCAATTTAGCACTACTATCTGCTGCTCTTTCATATAAAGTTCCCAAAATATACATAATTTGTGGTTGTGACATGATGACTAGGCCAGACTTACACATGAATGTGAAAAAGATCAAGAAGCACTTTTCACCCACAGCCTGACAGTCGGCCATATTTCAACTGATTCTTATGACATCTCCTTTCAATAAGCAGAATCAGAAATAACCCACAGTGTCTGCACATCTCCACCAGAAAACAACTATCATGGACATTCTTGACCTTAAAAGTCGAAGAGCTGCGGCCTCCGTGTTTTACTTGTGTCTGTTTCCTATAAAATAAGTAAAGCAGTTCTTATGCCTGCTGTATGCATTCTTCTTTTGTCAGATTCTCCCAGTAAACATTCCCTTTCTATCACATCCATCTGTTTGGTTCCTTCTCATCTCCCTCCAGCAGCACTCAGTCAATCCCAGGTATTTGTTTGGCCTTCAAAGAAGTGAAGCAGAGATTCGAGAGGCGGCGATAGAAGCTGCTGAACTGTTGCTTGATAACGTTGTTCGAGAAAACTGGTTGGGAAAAAAAAGAGCCAGAATGAAAAAAGAAAAAACACAATTCAGCAGCAGTGATAACTCTCATCTGTTGTTTTTTTGTATCATTATATAACAACATCATGGAAAATTCACACCCACTCTAATTAAAATGTTGCTTCTGTTTGTTTCTGCAGAATTTTTAACCCAATTTTAAAGTGTGAGGATTAATGGCACAAGAAACTAGACCAAAACGACTTAGTAAGACGTTGTGTTTTTACAGTGCATTGTCCTGGAGGTGAATTAGTGCAAGTCATGCTGCCATTTTTTTAAAGAATACTTACTGGCATCCTTCACAAACAAGCCAAACTTGTTTAGTCACGTTCTAAACTACATTCACGACACTCTAACTATCCACACTGAGCACTGTAAAGCCTGTAATTACTCTGTCGCGACTCATGTAACACTGGGACTTTTCTGTTTGCCAAAAGGACACAGGGGGGTTAAAGTCAACCCACTGCCGTTACACCTATGAGTCATTTAAACCAAGCAAGGTACAGAAACACAACCATAAGACTTAGATGAATTTGTAAGAATATTTGAGCATCACACAGTTTGTCCTCGGTGTGAATGAACTTTTGAGACGACTGGCCATGAATGGCAGCAGCACACCGACAATTACAGATCCAAACGGCAGATATCAAAACCCCAGTTGTAAAGTAAAGGAAGAAAAATAACAAAGAGAGAAATAAAAAATAGGACAAAAATACAACTTGATATTAATCAAATACCTTATCTGAAAGCTGATTAAAAGTGGCCTTAAGTTATATGTATGCCACATTACAGCAACAAGGCAGTTCAAAGTGCTTAACATCATAAAGACATCATAAAGTCGCCATTTTTGAAAACAAGCAATAAACATTGCATTTTATCCTGAACATCAACACACATCAAAAATGTTCAATTTTCCACTTAATTAATCAAAAGCAACTCTAAACAGGTGAGCTTTTTAGTCTAGATTTAAAGGAAATTAGAGTTTTGGCTGTCTTCCAGTTTTCTGGAAGTTTGTTCCAGATTTGTGGTGCATAGAAGCTGAATGCTGCTTGTCCATGTTTGGTTTCGGAAGATCTGGAAGGCTGATACGACGACGACAGATCTTTAATGTATTGTGTTGCTGTGTCAGTCAGTGATTTATAAACCAACAACAGTATTTTGCAGTCCATTCTCTCAGTGGAAAAACTTTAGAACTGGAGTGATGCTCCATGTTCCTGGTTTTAGTGAGAGTACCAGCAGCAGCGTTCTGGACGATTAACTTTTTAGGCAGAGCTGAAGACACTGTTGCAGTAATCAATGCGACTAAAGATAAACACATTTCTCTAGATTTTAATCCTAGAGATGTTCTTCAGGT
>NW_015113256.1:65850-83989 GCF_001443285.1 Poecilia latipinna | reverse complement strand
GTAACTGTCTTTATGTGGCTCTGAAGGTTCAGGTCAGAGCTTAAAGGTTTTCTGTGAATCTTTTCCACTGCATGGTGGGCGACTGATCAGTGGACACACTAGCTGACTTGTGATTGTCTTGGTTGTAGGTTCAAGTCCAGCTTTCTCCTGTCGGACGCCAACGTGCCCCTCGGCCAAACACTTTGACTTTAACTTGCCTAGCGCTGTGTGTGTGTGTGTGTGTGTGTGAATGTGGCGTTGGTGTAAAGTGCCTTGAGTGGTTGTCCATGTTGTCCAGCTCTGTAAGTAACTTCGTATTGTTTCAGAAATGGCCTCGTTGTGCTCCTGTGTCGTTCTTGCTGACGTCTTTATTTCCTGGCATTGTGTAGCTGCCTGCTTTTGTCAAGGTGGTCACAGTTGCTGATCCAAATGTTTTGGATTAGTCGGGCCTGACTTGTACTTTCCATCTTAAAAACCTGTGAAAACAGCAAGGTTGTAATTGGTTTTCCAAACACAGCCTTTACAATTCCACTTTGTTTTCAAGTAATAAACAATGACACAGACGTTTCTGTTGGGACAGGCCATTTTTTATTATACGCTCATACACAAAAGGTTAGAAATTAAACTGGGAGAAATTATGTTGTTTTTTTGCCCAAGACTGGCACTCTTAGGAAAACATGAGCCTTGTAGTGTTGGGTTTTGAAGCCAGAGGAAGAAATATCACAGTCCTTCCTTAGCTTAACATCCTGATCACAGATATCCTCACTTATTAATGAGACCTGAAGAATCAGGTTCACCAACAGGAAACCCGACTCAGCTCCTCGCCAACAACCGCCTTTCACTGCCTGCTGCTTTCAGCAGCCGTTCTACAGCCTTACAGTGAAAACTGTGCTGCAGTCAAAACCGGCCACTCTGCTTGTGTTCCTTTTATTATTACAGTTTCCTATTTGAGACTTAACCATAACCTGGTAAATTGAGGTCTGGTGAGGTAATAGTGAGGTAATTTTGTCCCAGCCAACCCTTCTGTAGATCGCCCATCTTCTCTTTGCAGTAGGCGATTGATGGGGGACCAAAACTGCAACATTTGTTACATTTCCAGCTGCTGCAGTTCGCTTTCACGCTGCATGGTGTCAAACGAACTACACCTTTTGAAGAACCTGTTCCCCGCCTCGCCTGTGGGGGCGCTGCACCAAGAACAAATGAAGGAAACGACACCAAAAACCTCAGTAAAAGACAAACTTCCTTCTTCATAAAATGTAAACAAAATGGAGTAGCGTCAGATTTTGGCAGTTGTAGTGTTTCTTTTTTGTCTTCGGTAAAAGCCCATGAGTCATTTCTCCAGCTAGCGCTAGGTTCTCGTTTGTTTTGGTTATGTTTACCCAGAATGCCTTGAGCTGTAGTCCACTTCCTGTTTTTGGAGTAGTCTCCAATCCGCTCGGCATTTACGCATTTGACGCCTCCCCAAACGAACAGGTGTTCTGTTTATCTGTGCTACCCATGAAAATGACTAAACACGGCTGGTGGGAATACACGTTCAGTTGAGGACAGTTTTTGGCTTTACAAACCTCAGAAATGCTAAATTACACAAACAGATTGGAGCATTTAAAAAATAATCAAAGACCAGACAGTTATGATTATTTTATAGATTTAATTATAAATAATAACTCTGTCACACTTTTAAATGAATATGTTTTTTCTGTTCCTGCAATGAATAAGAAACTTGAGCTTTGAATGCTGATATGGGTACAATGATAGCTGTCATGTTTATATTTTAAACGGCTGCTGTTTTGTGGCTGAAGGACCTTGGAGGTTTTTTTCTGGGTCCTTGTGTTAAAAATATCTCCTCCTTTTGGACAGATAGTGAGAGTTTTCTCTTTGGTTAATCTGTTTCTGTCACCTCCAGCTCCAGCTCCCCTACCAACTGGTTTGAGCCTCTGATGAGGCAGAAACAGGAAAAAGGAAGTGTCTTAACAGCAAAATCTGCTTTTCTTTAGAAATGTGTGCAAAACTCTGTCGATATTCCACTAATGTGGAAAAATACAATTTCACGATTGCTGTGTTTCCATTAAGTAAGAAACACAATTAAAATCACACATGAATACATTTGTTCATACTATAAATCATTTAAAAACACACTGTGCCATCATCCTCCTACCACTTCCTGTTGTCGTCTTCTTCATGGTTTCCATCAGTAGCAACATCCGGTTGTTGATTATGTGACTTGCGTGATGTGACACAAGTGTTTCCAATGCAGCTTTGCAAAAATAAACCAAGTTTGATAAAGCCAAAACAAACACCTCATCCTAACTGCAAAACTTTTTATCTATGTTTTTTTTATTTGCTGTGTTTCCTTTAATATAATTTATTTTCAAAATGTCAAAACGCGCAATTATAAGGTCAATGGAAACGCAACTTGTGAGAAACAGTGTTTTAATTGAAATGTACGTACTGCACATTGTAAGCAGTATTCCGTGTTTTCTTAATGATCTTAAAGTTTTTCCCAAATATGTTTGGTCTTTTTAACACATATTTAAGAATTCATACCTTTAGTTTGACAAAAAAAAAAACTTTGGAAGACTTTTGACTTTCGAATCAGCTTTATTTTCTGGGGGAAAAAAGAAAGAAATTATTTACGAATTATTTATGATGCAAATGTTTTCTTAAGCTCAGTAATGCTCTGAAACATTTCAATTGGTAAAACGTTATGCTTAATTTCTATTGACATAAACTCTTTGGAATAGAAACTTTTTGACATAATAACTGCTCTTCATTATGCAACGCTGTGATCTCGGTTTTGCTTCGCTGTAAGAGTGTTTTTGATCTCGGTGACCTGGTGATGCAGACAACCTCCCTCCCAGGTCAGTCTAAACAGCTGCAGATAGTTCATCGCCTGCAGCTGAGACGTCCTTCAGCTTCAAGATAAAAATGTTTTTCTCTGGAACAACTGAATGATGAATGCAGTCTGGGATTGTCAGACCAGCCAGATGACTCGTTCAGTGTTGCTGGAGGGATTTGTTTCATGCATGTCACTATTTTTATTTTCTTTTTTGTTTTGTTTTTACTGCATAGAGTTATGAAGAGTCCTGCACTGTGTTCATGTTTGTTATCTGGATCATATTTGCTAAGCACAATCCAGATAAGCACATCTATTTATCCAGCCAGCTGCTGCAGGAAAACACACTGAGAATAACAGCCATGAGTCCCCAGAGCCCAGAAACACGTTCAGTATTTACATACTGAAAACCAAAAGCTAAACTACTGAGAAGTGAACCTGCCGATGTTAGCAGCTTAGTTACTGCTGTAGTTACAGGAGACGCTTAGTTAGGAGTTTAAAAAGAAAAAAGTGTTAGAATGAATGTGGAAGTGTCAGTACTAAGTCAGGTTTCAGGAGAACATGTTCAATAAAAATGTAATTTTAGTGAAAGAATAAATTATATGATTCACTTAAAGGGGCAGTGTCACATAAAATCAAGTTTTTCGAGCTTTACACCATCAAAACATACCTTGACTCTTTCATGCATGTCTGAAAAAAACAAAACAAAAAAACTTTAATCTCCATGGCAACCATTCAGCTGTGGAAAACACCTGGTTGGACCTAGCTCCACCTTCAAGGACGAAGCTCCTCCTCGGAGCTGCAGTTTCCAAGCTTCTGCCTCACAGAGCAGCCGTCCTCCGTGACTCGGCTCCTTCAGACTAGCCAGCAGCAATTGGCAAACACTTGGTGGACCTTCAGCTGAGCTCATTATAGGAGCTACTTCTCAGAGCAACGCTGGTAAAAATGTTGCTAAAGGGTTAATAGAGGAGCCATGCTGTGGTGACTTCCTGAAGGCGGAGTTTCAGAAAGAGCAGGAGTTTCTTAAAGAGACAGAGGCCCAATTTCAAGGCTTTAAATTAGGAAGTAAAATATATTTTCAGTCATTTTTGATATATATAGCACTTTTATAACAGAAGTTACTTTGTTGTGCTATACACAGAATGATACTACAGAGCAAAGTATCAGATCCACTGGTTGCAAAAACAAACTGTAAAGTATTTGACCACTTCCTGAAATCCTCACCTAAAAGAAATTCACAGTTTCAGTGAGAATAAATCTAAAAATCATCCAAATGTCAGAATAACTGCAGAAACATTTTAAGTTTCAGCAGACGGTAGAAAACAGTGGGAACTCGGCTGCTTGTGTCTCCATCAGTGAAAGCTGCAGGACCTGAGCAGTGCAGCACAGTCCTCTGTGAACACAGAAACAACAATACAGACTACTAATGTCGCATATAATAATTATATCAAGTTGCTTAATCCTCTGAAATTATCTGAATTATGGGCTGGAGGGTTGAGTTGTTTTATTCTTTGTTGTCCGTCTCTGCTGGTCTGTTGTTGTGAAGCTGCACAGATGTATTTTTCTGCTGATTCATCATCAGTCCGGTGTTGATTCCTAGTTCATGGGATGCATATTGATGGTTGGTGGGAAAATACTAATATTAACATTATTCAGCTTACATTTGTTTATTAAACGCTTACATTTGTTTATTAAGCGTTCTGCAGTAAACTAATACGTAGGAAGGTACACGCTCATTAATCATTTTATCCTCACCATGTATGAAAATCAGGGGAATAAAATAAATTGAACAAACGTGTGTGGAACAGTGTGTATAAAAATAAATCCATCTTCTGCTGCTGCTTTTGGCTGCAGTAACTCCGGTTGTCTTTCTGATGTCTTCAGTAACTCTGAGGAATCTTAGCTCACCAGAAACTGGAAATAATTCAGTGACTTTAATGTTTCTGGTTCCATTTCTGCAAAACAGGCTGAAATCACCATCAATCATGTCACCATATTTGGTTTATGCCAAATGTGTCTTTTGTTTTTGGTGCTCAAATAATGCAGTTTTGGACGCATCTTTTCGAGAAGGCGGCTTCGGGTTTGTCTCTGTTTGCTCTGACATGTTTTTTTGGTTTTCTTGGAAAAAATCAAAAGGTTTCCCATGATTTTTGTTTCAAAATGTAGGTCCTATGAGAATATTTTAGGGCTTTTTCTTTTGTTTTCACTTCTTTTACAGCATATTTCTCATTGTTTTCAACTAGCAGGATGCACTTATGGCAGCTTTCTGGCCGATCTTTGAAAATCCTGACCTGCTGATTCTGATTTGGGTCTATACCAATTTTTTTTGTTGCTAAATGAGCTGGAAACCCTGGAGTGAATATTAACTGCAGACATGAGCTGGTGGGTCGACCTGTCAGTCAAACCTTTCTGGTTTGACTGACAAACCTTTGCTCTGTCTCTCTAACGGCAGAGCAAAGGAGGTCAGTGGTTGACCTTTAGACCTCTGCTGAGGTAGATCAGATCAGCTTCACATGTATGTATTGGCTGATCACCGATCTCTCAAAATTAAGGAAATCTGTGCCGATTTATCGATGGGTGCTCCTATACATGAACTTGCTGAGGTGATTAATTTTTAAAATGTGTTACTTTTATATTGTTTAAAGTATATCTATTAACATGTTTCACACATTTTCATCCAGATATGTTACGGACTCTTTCGAACACGTCGTACAGGTTTGATGTATTCGTAGATACACCCCTTTTTATTTAAATAAAAAAAATTCAACATACCAATTATAACCCTTACAAGACTAATGGGCAGCTGCATTTTAAAGCTCTAAAGTGGCTCAAAAGGCCGTTTTATCTTTAAATGTCCCATTCTTACAGACGAAGATCGTCCCCAGAAGCAGGAAGTGTGGACTGCATGAGAAGTGCAACGATTTCTAAAAAGTCGCGGCTCATTAGCAGGGATAAAGTATTTACATGTCTCTGTCGGTATCAGCACACACCAGACATTGTGCTGCTGAGTTTCTTATCACAGCAGCAGCTTATCTGCTCCATTCATGCTGCTGCAGCTGCTGCTGCTGCTGCATGTGTGCAGATGCAGCAAAGCCTGAGCATCCTGACACATCACACTTTATCACTTCACAGCATAATACATGATGGTTAACAAAAAATCATGTTAAATATTCATTCATTATTTTTCATTTCATTTGTTTGCAGTTTAAAATTAACATGTCAGATGTTGACATGAAGAAAAGTTTTGAAAGAAAAGGAAGAAAAAAAAATCTTATACCGTCTCGATAAACGTTAATATTGTTATTTTGAGACTGCTTTCAATTAATATATCGATAATGATATGATAATGCAAGTTCACCTTCTGACAGAGTAATAACATTTTATTTTGTGACAAACACTTTGTGACACTAAATATCCAAAATAAAACACAACGAAAAACTCACACAACCGAAACCATAAATAAAATAGATCCTGATGTCTTTGCAAACCAAATTCACCTTCAAAAACTATTAACCATCAGGTTTGAAAACGTTGAGCTTATTTTAATTGATTGTGCGATTTATTGATTGATTGCTCCTTTCGACAGGCTAATATGTGATGCTTAAATTTAACAGGACATTATGGTGAAGTGTCTGAATTCATCTGTATTTTTCATTCATGCAGAGGGAAAAATCCAACGTGCGCAACCATGTTTACATATATTTGCATGTTTTAATGGAGGTTTGCTGTTTGGAATCCCCTCTGGTGCGTTCAGCTCCACGTCCAACGAGATGCATGAAGGAAACGGGACTGGATCCTTCCCGTTTCCTAACATCTGGATCTGTTTCCATCTACACTGTTCTCCTGAATCCATCTCACAACACTCGTCTGCAGGAAATTCATTAGCACATGGGTTTTTTTTTAAATCTGATGCAGCACAGACAACCTCAGTCGACCAGCACACGTTTAGCCGCGCTTGTTATCCCTGGTAAAATGCTTTCTGATTCTCAGATGGCATGTAGCTCTCTGTAGTTTAGAAGCAGAGATGGACAGATGCCTTTAAGCACTACGGTTAATTGGAAAAGGTCTTAAAAACATGTGGGTAGCATTTGTGCTGCAGGAGAAAAAATATTCTGATTATAATTGTTTAAACTAGCATGACAACTTCATCAGATAATTTGGGTCTTTTATATATAAAATATAATTGCCGATTGGCTGGAAGACATCTGTGGTTCTCAGATTCCAGAATCATTTTGCAAATCAAGCACTGCCAGCCAGCAGGCGCTTATTATTAGAGGTTGAACCCCGTGACCTCTGGTGCTGTCTTGACTTTGAGTTGATCTATCGTTAGCTGCCATCATCCTGCATCACGTCTGTGGAAACAGACGAACAGGCAGAAAAATCAACTTTTTTGTTGCCATCTCTGCTTGAACTTGGTGTGTTTGTAGTCGCCCTTAGGAACAGCTGCTGTTGCAGGTTGTAATCAGAGATAGATAACGTAAACACGCAGAATATGACTCAATTATTTATTTTTCAGTCCTCTGAGCCACATGACCAAAGCTTACTGCTGCGGGGTTTCTCAAAATAAAAACTTGTTTCTTGTACCTGAAAATGACTAGAATCTTTTGAGTCAATCCATTTAGTCTCTAAATGTTTTTTGAGGACCTGTATTTCAAAATTCACTGTGTTGGATATGCAAGCATGTGCTTAATTAGCATAAAGATTCAAATCCCAGAGAAAATTGAAAGAAAAAAAAAGTAACTAGATCTTGATTTCGAGATTTAACTGTTTAGTTTGAAAAAACGGTGCTGGCTGAATGTCTGTTTAACGGTTTCCACATTAAAATATTCACTGCGGCCTCATCAGCCTCTCCTGGAAACCATGGCAACAGTAACTTTAGACAAACACAAGAAAGGAAAAACTTTTTCCAGAAGTGGACATGCTAACACTAACACTGCTAGCTGTGGAAATGTTATGTGAAAACAGTTTTAAAAAAACGCAGCTAAAAACAAATCTCCACATCCTGTGGTGTTCACATGCTAGCTAGCATTAGCGCTGAAGAAAAGCTAGCTGCTCAATGAAGTTTGAAAAGTATCTACTAAAATAAGAGTACAAGGCTTTTTGTAATAGACATAGGGACAACAGTTAGTAACAATAACAATTTATTTTATCCTAATTACTGCAAAACCAGTCATACAGATAAAAAAATAAATATTTGTTGAAGAAAACAGAAGATATGACGCTCCTTGCTAATTGTGCTAACACCCACGATGTACCTTGAATTTATCTGTTGAACAAATCAAAACCACGTTCCTCCACTCTGTCAACGTCCACCGACCTTGAGATTTATGAATCCTTAGAAACACAGAGGTCGGTATTATGATGAAAATGTTTTGTGGAATCAGGCATCCAGGTTGTCGTTTTACATCTTCGTCATTAACTTGTCCTAAAGTCTCACCAGGCAGCCGGTTAATGAAGGCATCCATTATTGGATCATGGTTCCCATAAAACGGTTTGTTAAAGACATACTGTACTGCATTTACTATAATGAGTTGTTTTACTTCCAAAACCCAACAATGATGAAATGCATAAATGTAATAAAAGACGCAGTAACCATTAAAGTCAGATCTGCTCATTCGCCGACTGTGTGACGGGGTTTTGGCTGCAGAGCTGCGGTCCAGATTTTTTACTTCCATATGTTTCTCATGCGATCCAAAAGCACAACATATGCTTTATGGGGGGAATATGTTTTCCTTACAGATTGAATTTGTCCTCCTGTTTATTTAAGCTGATGCGCTCATTAATGGGCGGAAGATTAAACGGCTCCACTCAGGCCAAAGTTTTTGAAGAAATGCAGAACTGCAGCGTGATTCGCAACATCAGCGCTCAAATCTTGATGCGGGGCAGGAAACGTGGACGTTGGAAGCCGCACAGCATTCCAGCCGCGGCCTCATCAGAGTGCCAGGCTCTGGGTTTGACCCTCAGGATGAGCGAACACACACACACACACACACACACACACACACACACGCGCGCGCACACACACACACACACACACACACACGCGCGCACACACACACACACACAGCGGAGGAGACACGTCATCGCCCAGCTTTCCAGGCCCGCACTCTGACACACTTATTTGCATCGTGTCCTGTTGTTAATTACTAATGTGGACAGTTTTTAAATTTTTTTTGTGTGTCATCTGGAGATCAGACCTGCTTCTATTGATCCAGGGTTCATAGAAACTGTAAGTTTGGGCTTCAAAGGAAGAGCTGAACCCAAACGTTCCGTGGTGCCGCTGTGCGTCCACACATGGCCGCAGAATGAGCTCTTCAAAGACGTTTCTTTTTTCAAACTCAACAGCAGACCTATGTGCTTGGCGTCATATTTCTCAGCCACTTTTGTGCTCCAGAGGTTTCACGAACACCATTACTGTCAATCAGAGTATAAAAGGCTGAACACGAGGGAATGTCACAGATTTTAGATTAAAAAAAACATGTTACAAGCTATGTTTCTTAGACATATCAACCACTTTCCCTCACTTTCTTCTTCTACTAATCCCCCATTTTGCATTATTTAATGCATTTAGTTTTCTTTCAGTTCTTTTTCTCTCCTGGTCTGTCGGAGTTCATCGTCTGTGATGGTGCTGCCAATGATTAAACGTCGTCTTCATGTTTCTTCCTGTTTTTGTTTTTTTTTTCTATCCACGGTCGTTACATTCATTTTTGGTATGAAGAAATTCTGTTAATGACAACGCAAGAAACGATAAACTGTTTCCATTACGAATGTCAGCAAGGCTTTGTCAATATTCCGCTACTGTTGAAAGAAAAAACTATTTAGCGACTGCGGTATTTAAATTTGACAAGAACCGCAACTAAAGTCACAAGTGAATCATTTTGTTCACGCAATAATTCATCGAAAAAAAACAACATTCTGCCATCATCCTCCTACCACTTCCTGTCGTCTTCTTCGTCTTTTTGCCAGTAGTTGATCACGTGACTCGTGCAGTCTGCTGCGTTTCCTTGGATAGAAAACCTCTTTCATAATGAATAATGTTTTATAAGTTATTAGAGTGCATGTGAGACTGAATTAACATTTTTATAAAATGTTTTGAGGTGACATTTATTGTGAAGTGACACTACATAAATGAAATGAATCATTTTATAAGGCGCAACATTTAAATGCGTTCAGTAACCTGGATTACAGTTAAAACAAATAATTTCCTCGCTCTTCAGTGTGAATGAAACCGACTGAAGACATTTTTGCCTCTGTGTTGGGATCAGGTAGTCCCGGCCCGTCACACTTGAAGCTCCATTAATCCGAGTTTAGATTAAAAATGGCTGAAAAGGAGCCGAGGAGGGTCATAGTGGTCAGCAGGGTGAAGAGGCAGCAGCAGGGGGAGGAGGGAGCGGCTTTAATCAGCACTTCCTCTTCCCTTCCCGGAACATGACTCAGTTTTCTGCAAAGCGAAGGTGAGACCAGAGGAAAAATCACTCTGAATGCAACACCCGCTGTTTGTCCCGCTAATGCAGACACCGCCATGTTTCTACCGCCACGGTGCTCTCGGGTTTTTTCTCACAAACATCTACGTCACATTAAGGATTTCTACTTTAAATACGGTCTAAAGTTAAATTAGCGCAAACTTCTCTTGTTTTTAGGTCAGAATTAGGGTTGCTACCTTTCAGAAATTAAAATAAGGGACCAGTCCCTATGGATGTAAAGCCGGGGGGTGATCTTCATTTCTGGAGACATGTCCTGTGGTTTGATGAAACCAAACCGTTTGGCAGTAATGACCATCATTACATTTGGATAAAAATGTCACATTTTGTACCATCCTAACTGTGAAGCCCAGTGATGGCAGCATCATGGCAGATTGCATTTCTGCAGGAGGAACCGGTTCATTATGTGGAAATGGTGAAGCAACGTCTACAGACTCGGCCAGTAAGTAAAAGCCTGGGAACAGACTGGACCACATGTATGTAAACGTTATATTTTAAGGAAAGTCACCAAAAAATAAATCTCTAAAAAATGTTCTCGGTAAGTTTTCTTGCATTTAGCAGATAGAAATGATTTGGATAATTTTATTAAACCTAAAACAAGTGTAGTTTGGTCTGACTTGGCCTCAGACAGTGAGAAGAAATAAAAAAGGTGAATGCATTTTAATCCTGCGTATGTAAACTTCTGGTTTCAACGGTAAAACTCGTGCGTTGAGGTTCTGCAGCCTTGTTTCCAACCTAAGAGCTGATCAGAAGACGGCCATTGATGCCATTAAGGACGACCTTCATTAAAACTCGTCTTCATTTCTTCCAGTGAGTCACTGAGCGTAGAACTGAGTGTGCCTCCGTTTCCAGCCACGGAAGACGAGAACTGGAGCAGTGTTTTATTTTACATCAAACATCCTGCAGTATTCACATAGTAAATGTGAATCCTGAAATGTGAAACATAGTAAATAGTATCCGTTAAATCTGCTGCTACTTTTTTTCCGTCTGAATCAAAGCTCATCCAAGTCCCATGAACTAAGCACAGCAGCAGTCAGATTTTCTTTTAAATTTTTAGGTTTTGTAAGATCCTGATCAATCTTTAGCAGAGAAGAACGGCATTGAAAATTATTTTTAAGCAAACATTAATTATTCATATTGGGAGCAGAGAGCGAGCACTTGCTGCAAAACATGGTTTAGCTGTTTAAAAAAAACAGAGACAAAATGATTATAAATATAAAGCAGCACTAAAATCCCAGAGGAGTAAACACTTCAGCTTTAAAATACAAAGTTTGATGTGTTTTTGGGACGCTTCAATCCAGAGAATTCTTTTCTTTTGGTGCATATAGTTTTTATTAGATTAATAGATGTTTTAGAACTTCAAAGAGTGCCTAGTAAAGAAATGGCTGCAGGTTTGCTTTGTGCATTTTCAATTAATTACTAATAATCAGGTATAGCTGATGTCAAATTCAATTTCACAAAAAAATCTACTTAAGGCAGAGGAGCTTGATTTTCCCCCAGATTCTCAAATTTTGCTGTCACTATAGTGAGTTTCAACAAGTATGTTTATATATATATATATATATACTGCAGCTTTAAGTCTAGAGTCACTGTTTTTCCCAATATGTGAGCGTAAAGGACGGGACAGGAAGCAGCAGCTTTAGCTTCATACCTGCGCAGTAGTGCAAGCTAGTGTTAGCTACAGCTACCGTTAGCATTTTCCATCAAAACTACTCATTTAGACGGGATGAGTTTTATAGTATATATAGTATAGTAGTATAAATCCTGGTTACCTAGATTGATGTCAGCAGCTTTGATAAATATTTATGCTGAATATGAATTATTCTTTTTAAACCCACTACATGCTAGCTATAGCTTTAGTAGACATTTGTCACATTTAAGCGTCAAAACTGATGCCAGTTTATTCCAGAATATAAAAATTAAGAAGGATGTTCTGTAACTGGTAAATTACCACCTAGCATATTGTATATACTTCATATCATATGATGTATTCTTCAGACTGCTTTTCTAACGAAGTTCTTCACTTTTTGAAATGTGAAGTGGAAGCTCACCGTTTGACTTGAATGCATTGCTTTCATTCCAAGGACAAAAACATTAATTTTTTTGGGTCTCCAATATTAGATTTTGTCACTGTACCTTTAAAAATCAAATATTTAAGGTTGAGACAAAAATCAGGTTATTTTTGTTTCACAAAGAAGAAAACAAACATCAGCATCTCAAAAATCGTATTTTCTTCAGTTACCATTGGCTCTGTGTTTTGCCTCCATTTATCACAATAAAAGAATCCAGACGCCTTGATGAAAGTCTAGGATTTTTAATCAGAAAATAAAAAAAGAAGATCCAAACAGAAAAGAAGAGACTTCTTTCAGACCCTGAAAGCTTTGGACAGTCTGAATCAACAACAATAAAATGACAGATATATTTATAAAAACAAAAAGATCACATTTCTGCAGTCAAAAATTGGCTCAGCTAAACATCATGTGAGAAAATCCCGGTTCTGCCGACAGTTTGTGAAGCGAGTGATTGTATAACGGATTTTCCTCCAGCACCTCCACTTCTTCTCATTTACGTTTCCTTTCATACGCACAAACACTTTAGCTAGAAGGCTACGTCTATATTATAGTAAACCCTCGGTTCGTAAACGAGCAGGGTAGCATTGTTTCCTACGATGAATCTCTTGCCGAGTTTCTGAGTTTCATCCGTTCTGAAATGAGGATGTTTACAGGAAGGGGAATCACCCTCAGAGGCTCGAGCCTTTCCAACGGAGCTGAAACGAAAGGAAAACACCTGGATGGCGAGAAATGAGCTGTAGTCCAACAGACGGTGATAAAAATTCACACAAAAGCAGAGATCCTAAAAAAGCTCCACAATCATAAAGGGAGAGTTTAGATTTTTACTTTAAACTGAGGCTATCATCAGTAATCGTTCTCAAACTTGTGTTGCCGTTGTAGCCGATATCAATCCGTTTGATGAGCCGAGACTCGTCCGACAAGAGGAGGAAGTTTGTATTTGGGCAACAGCATCAAAAGGCAGCACAGTTCCTCTGCTTTTCCGATTCCTCGCAGCAACGTGGCGCACAGCTGGCTGTTAAAGCGGGAACAAACTTAATAGTTTCTTGTAAAAGCGTAGCAGCAGCGGTATGTTCCGTAAAGACAAACATTTTCACTTTGAATGAAAGGAGCTAAAACAGGTCGTGATTTTTACTGGCTGTTGGCTTTCACAACTCTGACTTGCTCAGTTTGCTGCAAACACAGGGACAATGAAAAAACTAAATCTTAAGTAATTTTAGCCTAGTTTCTAGTGCTAATATCTTAGTACACATGAAATAAGACAAAACTAACTTACATGTAAGTTTTCAGCTACATATAGGAGTTATTTAAGTCAGTAATTCCTTAATATTGTTAAGAAGAACTACAGTAGCTCCACTTTTTTCACTTTAAACATGGGAAAAATGTTATAAGTAAAAACAAGATCTGCCAGTGGAACTAGCACTTCTTCATCGATGTTAAGGAATTACTGACTTAAAACAAAAGTTAGTTATATGTTAATTTTGTTACATTTCAGGTGTCCTAAGATATTTACAATAGAAACTAGACCAAAAATACTTGGTAAGTTTTGTGTTTTTGCAGTGTTAGAAAACCATTACTGACGATGCATTCACAAAACCTCACGTCTGAAAATCTAAACTATTTCTTTACCGAACGAACAGAAAACATGGAACCAAAACGGTTTAATCAGTGGAGGACGAAAACTGAGAAAACCGGAGAAATTATAGCATAAAGTTAGTTTAAGACGCAAGAAAACAATAGTGAACTGTACTTTTCTTATGGATGAGACAAAGTTGAATTTCTACAAATAAAATCACTTATTTGGAAAAAAAAGGAAAAATCAGGTGTGTTTAAATAAATAGGTAGTTTTATGGGATTTATTTTACAAACCTGATTCAGTTTGTAAGATATAAACAGTATTTACAATTCAGTCTCAGTTTTCCCTAAAGAAAACTCTTTATTCTTGATAAGGTTTTTTTCCTGCAAATATCACTCTGTTTTAGCTTTGCATCAATTACTTCAGCTAGAGATTTAGTTTATTTTCCATTGATTGGTTCTGATTAGTGATCAGGATGTTAAATGAATTAAAAAACATGATGTACGAATGGGACCGTTTAATGATGAACGGAGCAAAATTAATTCAGAAAACCTGCAAAACACAGGAGAGTGCAGCGATGGTTCGCCTTCCAGTAGAGATTTACTAGAAACATGACCAAAAATTAATACTTTCATGCATAAATGGGGATGAAATAAGTAAAAAAAAAGTTATTTTTTTTGTTGGACTTAAGTCTATCATGAAAATATGCATGTTAGCTTCTGCAACAAGGGCAACAGACGTCCTCTTTGTCCTCGTATTCATTTGTTTACACGAAGAGCTGCGAATTGAAACTCTTGCATAACTGCAGTAATCAGTTGAGGGAGAAAAAAAATTAGTGGGATAAATGTTTATTTATTGACTCGTTTTACTCTAAACGCTGACAGACGCAGCGTTTCGTCGGCTGCCTTTCAGTTCAAACACGAAACGTTTTTTAAGACCAACAAGATTTCAGCTCAGCAGCTGGACAGCAGCTAGTCTGAAAACGCTGCCAGCTTATTAAAGAGTTCATGTCCGGGACTTAACCTCTGATTTACATGTACATGACTGGTGAAAAGTTACTGCTCTAACTTTATGTTACTTTCTGCCCCACAGATTTAAGCTCCTCTTGTTGTCATAGCGACGTACTGCATTGAATAGTGAAACTTGCAGCCGGTAAATTCAGCTACCAGCTGGATACGGTGTGTGATTTTACATGAAGTCAAAGGTTTTGTGACTTGACTCTATTTGTTTTGGAGAAAATACGTTAAAAAAAAAAAAACTTTATGCGGGGAATAATCCAGGAACTACCCTGCCCCGACAAACGGTCGCTACCGCTGACCTGAGACGACTCTCTTCGTATGATTTTGGCGGGGAAACGTCAACAGGGAGATTTTCCCCGCCGTGGTTCACAGCCTGATGGAGTTTGTGAGTTCAGACCGCTCAGGCAGTCTGACGTCCATTAATAGGTTCCCCTTAGTGGGGCTGAATTCACAGCGTCCGCCTAGCAAACAGGTCCAGCCGGCGTCCTGTCACAGACCAGAAGCCTCGTTGGGATGGTTTGGTCTGTTTACCTGAGAGAGGAGAGAAGATGGACTCAGTGTAATTTCCTTAGAGCACACAGTTTCTCATAGTTTAAGAAAACAAACTTAATATGTCTCCTAAAGCTTTGGAGGAACTCCACAGGTACATAACCCAGGTGGGAAGGTCTGCTGATCAATTTCACAATTCACTATTGAGGACAACCCAACTAGATGCTTCCTGCTAAGAGACAAAGGAGATTGCTGGACACCTGAACATGTTCTAAAGTGACCTCTGGGTATTGCGCATTGGAGAGTCGGCCACTGGCCGTTGTGTGTTACAGAACAGAGGTGTGTTTTTTTTCTTTTATGTTGAAAAAGCTCCAACTTGGACAAAACATAAGGAATCTGCTAAGTGTGTGAGCTGTAACCTTTACAAGACACCAATGGCTGTAGTCCCAAGGCAAACGGTCTGTTGTTCTAAAGGAATCATGTAGTTTTAATCTGCAGCAAAAGGAAGAATGTTGCCGGTTTTGGTCAGTTAATGACAGAAGTAAAAAAAAAAAAATAAGCAAAATCATCCTCAGCTTTTCATTTTTTTCTTTGCCACAATGATGAACAAAATGTTGGGGTTGGGTTGTTTTTTATTGTTTTAATGAAACTCTATCCAAGCCTTTGTATCAAAGGAAGATGACAGTGCTACTTTTTAAATTGTTTCAGCTTCTCAGGTTGCTTTCCAGGAAAACGACAGTGACCAGAGTTAGCAGAACCACTTGTAATCCTTTCACTCTGGATTGAGGCATGATTGGTGAAATATCAGCTGAGCTTAAAGGAGGAAATAATAAATAGCTAGTTTTTAATCAGTAAATGTCTAAGTGGAGTGATTCTGGGGGGTGGAGTTACCGTCCTCTGCCTCGGTTCATGATGTGTGCTGTGCCTCGACCCAGCATTAAACATTGAAAAACCAAAAACGCGCCTCTGTCCGGATCGAAGGTGGAATCTTTTCCGTATACGAAGAAATGCCGGAAGACTTTGTGGGCGCAAATCATGTACAACCAGAGCAGTTTGGATCTGAACCAACAGCTCAGATCCTGTTGGGTCAGGATGCTGACCCAACAGGATCAGCATCCTGATCAAGTGATCAGGATGACTTTTTTTTTTTTTTTTTTGCAATATTGAGTGTTAAAAAATAACAGTATGAATATTTTTTTGTTTTTTGAGGGGGACAGTTTTACAACAAGCATATTTTATGATTTTTCATTCACCTGATGTTAGCTCAAGCACACTTGTCAGTTCTCCTTTGAGCTCTGGATGTTAAAATTCAGCCTAGCTTCTGTGCTGGTTGCAATTCAACATGTGTTGACCTTCTAAAATCATAAACTCACTCTGCTCACCGCATCTGGTTCAACTTCCCGCTGCAGGATCCACTGTCCACACCCCCACTGGAGCGACGGCTGAACTCAGATTGCGGTTGTATGACTGCCTGTGTTTGTTTTAGACATTCGGCGAAGATAAAGAAGCTCAAAATGCATCTACTCTGGCTTAAAACTCTGAGAAAACGTCTTGTTTACCTACAGATGTGTTCTGATTCTCTTCAAAGCCGTGTCTGCGCTCAGACTGACAGACGCTCGTGAAGGGCAGGATCGGTTCATGACCGCACGTTGGCTTTTTTGCAGATGATGCTCTCCTATTTGTATGACGGGAACTGAGCATGTTTACTCTTTTACACGTTCTGATATTCAATCCTGCTTTTATGACTCATTGTAATTGTTCTAAATGTCTAAAGAATATTTTTTTTGTCGCTCAATCAAAATGTTTTTACTGAAGAAATAAGACGTGAGTAGTAGAGGAAGCTTTTTTTTTTTGCTAAACTGGATCAGATGTCACAACAGCTCAATAAAGGATAAACACAAAGGAACATAAACACACAATCTTTTTTTCCTTTTTGGTCAAAAATAACAAGGAACTACTTTGTATCCAGCGGATTCCTGTTTAAGGACTTGATTTGACGCGGTTCGGGAACCGAGGCAGAACGCTCTGGGCTTCGTCATCCTAATTGGATGTGGAGGCAAGCTGATTAATAGGTGACATTTTTAGAAAAGCAAGCACGTATTACTCCAATCAATCGCTGATTCCCCCCCGTCAGTTCAGAGGAATATCAAACTGAGATAAAAGCGCGCTCAGAAGTGCCTGGAATTAAACGCACATGGTGTAAACACATTACAGAGCTCGGCCTTGGAGACCCAGCAGAAAAATCAGTGTCGAATTAGGGTTGCATTAAATTACAGTAAATGGAGAGCGGATGTTCGCCCTGGGTGACTCAAAACATAGGCTAGTTTTAATGTTATTAAATTAGAATGTACTATAAATTGCGGACTTCCCTTGCCTCGTTCCATTTGGAAAACCAAGGAAGTGAACTTGTTCGAACATAAGAATTGGGCTCCAACTGCACATTTCTCTGACTAAACCCGACTCACCCAGTCTGACGGTGTTAGGGTTTACAGTTTGTGTAAATTCATAGCCAAAGAGGAGGGTACAGGGCAGCAGCCTCATTAGTTCAGGTTAGAAAGCGAAGCGTTTCAGTTTACAGCCTCTGAACAGTTCAGACGATCACCAGATCCAGATCTGACTACCATCATCGGTCATTTAGGAAAACAAAAAAAAAAAAAAAAAAAAAGGGGTTTCTTTTTTTAAGCCAAAAGAAT